>NC_074694.1:8573971-8651471 GCF_029448725.1 Salvelinus fontinalis | reverse complement strand
GCTGGGATAATGCATAGCACGATACAGGGCCTCTGCTGCTGGGATAATGCATAGCACGATACAGGGCCGCTGCCCCTGGGCTAATGCATAGCACGATACAGGGCCACTGCTACTGGGCTAATGCATAGCACGATACAGGGCCGCTGCTGCTGGGCTAATGCATAGCACGATACAGGGCCTCTGTTGCTGGGATAATGCATAGCACGATACAGGGCTGCTGCTGCTGGGCTAATGCATAGCACGATACAGGGCCACTGTTGCTGGGATAATGCATAGCACGATGCATTATCCCTCTGCTGATGGGATAATGCATAGCACGATACAGGGCCACTGTTGCTGGGATAATGCATAGCACGATACAGGGCCTCTGCTGCTGGGCTAATGCATAGCACGATACAGGGCCACTGTTGCTGGGATAATGCATAGCACGATTCATTATCCCTCTGCTGATGGGATAATGCATAGCACGATACAGGGCCTCTGCTGCTGGGCTAATGCATAGCACGATACAGGGCCTCTGTTGCTGGGATAATGCATAGCACGATACAGGGCCGCTGCTGCTGGGCTTATGCATAGCACGATACAGGGCCGCTGCTGCTGGGATAATGCATAGCACGATACAGGGCCGCTGCTGCTGGGCTAATGCACAGCACGATACAGGGCCTCTGTTGCTGGGATAATGCATAGCACGATACAGGGCCTCTGTTGCTGGGCTAATGCATAGCACGATACAGGGCCTCTGTTGCTGGGAAAATGAATAGCACGATACAGGGCCGCTGCTGCTGGGATAATGCATAGCACGATACAGGGCCACTGCTGCTGGGATAATGCATAGCACGATACAGGGCCGCTGCTGCTGGGATAATGCATAGCACGATACAGGGCCTCTGTTGCTGGGATAATGCATAGCACGATACAGGGCCTCTGTTGCTGGGATAATGCATAGCACGATACAGGGCCTCTGTTGCTGGGCTAATGCATAGCACGATACAGGGCCTCTGTTGCTGGGAAAATGAATAGCACGATACAGGGCCGCTGCTGCTGGGATAATGCATAGCACGATACAGGGCCACTGCTGCTGGGATAATGCATAGCACGATACAGGGCCGCTGCTGCTGGGATAATGCATAGCACGATACAGGGCCTCTGTTGCTGGGATAATGCATAGCACGATACAGGGCCTCTGTTGCTGGGATAATGCATAGCACGATACAGGGCCTCTGTTGCTGGGCTAATGCATAGCACGATACAGGGCCTCTGTTGCTGGGATAATGCATAGCACGATACAGGGCCGCTGCTGCCGGGCTAATGCATAGCACGATACAGGGCCACTGTTGCTGGGATAATGCATAGCACGATACAGGGCCGCTGCTGCTGGGATAATGCATAGCACGATACAGGGCCACTGTTGCTGGGATAATGCATAGCACGATACAGGGCCACTGTTGCTGGGATAATGCATAGCACGATACAGGGCCACTGTTGCTGGGATAATGCATAGCACGATACAGGGCCGCTGCTGCTGGGATAATGCATAGCACGATACAGGGCCACTGCTGCTGGGCTAATGCATAGCACGATACAGGGCCACTGCTGCTGGGATAATGCATAGCACGATTCAGGGCCGCTGCTGCTTGGATAATGCATAGCACGATACAGGGCCGCTGCTGCTGGGATAATGCATAGCACGATACAGGGCCGCTGCTGCTGGGATAATGCATAGCACGATACAGGGCCACTGTTGCTGGGATAATGCATAGCACGATACAGGGCCTCTGCTGCTGGGCTAATGCATAGCACGATTCAGGGCCACTGTTGCTGGGATAATGCATAGCACGATGCATTATCCCTCTGCTGATGGGATAATGCATAGCACGATACAGGGCCTCTGCTGCTGGGCTAATGCATAGCACGATACAGGGCCTCTGTTGCTGGGATAATGCATATTACGATACAGGGCCGCTGCTGCTGGGCTTATGCATAGCACGATACAGGGCCGCTGCTGCTGGGCTAATGCATAGCACGATACAGGGCCGCTGCTGCTGGGATAATGCATAGCACGATACAGGGCCGCTGCTGCTGGGCTAATGCATAGCACGATACAGGGCCTCTGCTGCTGGGATAATGCATAGCACGATACAGGGCCGCTGCTGCTGGGATAATGCATAGCACGATACAGGACCACTGTTGCTGGGCTAATGCATAGCACGATACAGGGCCGCTGCTGCTGGGCTAATGCATAGCACGATACAGGGCCGCTGTTGCTGGGATAATGCATAGCACGATACAGGGCCTCTGCTGCTGGGCTAATGCATAGCACGATACATTATCCCTCTGCTGCTGGGCTAATGCATAGCACGATACATTATCCCTCTGCTGCTGGGCTAATGCATAGCACGATACAGGGCCTCTGCTGATGGGATAATGCATAGCACGATACAGGGCCTCTGTTGCTGGGATAATGCATAGCACGATACAGGGCCGCTGCTGCTGGGCTTATGCATAGCACGATACAGGGCCTCTGCTGCTGGGATAATGCATAGCACGATACAGGAAATGACATATATATTAACAGCAGTGTATAGTCAACTGTCTGACAGACTATCAACACATGAAACAGTATGACTCAGATGAGAAAAGTGTGGCACTAGCAACACTAAGGATCTGGGTTCTAATCCCACAACAATCACAAGCAAAAAAATAATAATGTCTCCGATTGGCTGTTTCCTAGGCCCCAAACAAGTTTAAAACAGTTCCGTCACAACAAGATAAATACATCAATACATCATGTACTGTAAGGCATTATTGGGTCTTTCTATAAAGAATTGACCTAAATGGGCACAAATAAAGTGTCATTACCACTTTAAGAATAGTGAATTTTTTAGGCCATTGCGTTGACATTCAACTTATTATTACATTCTACAATGTGTGAGAATAATGGGGACATTGCCTGGCTAAATAGATTGGATGCGTGGTGATTTTCCTGTAGCCTACATGGCCGACGCAGGGACACATAATAAAATCACGAAGAGCTGTAGCATTAATCTCACCCTTTGCATTTCAGCACAGCTGTTTTTACAATAAGAAACGTGACCCACAAAAACCAGGTTCCATTTTTATTAATGGAAGGAGTCATCAGATTTTGTCTTCCTCATAATAACCGTCTTCCTCGTCGTCTTCCTCATCGTCTTCCTCATAATAACCGTCTTCCTCATAATAACCGTCTTCCTCATAATAACCGTCTTCCTCATAATAACCATCTTCCTCATCATCTTCCTCATAATAACCATCTTCCTCATAATAACCATCTTCCTCATAATAACCATCTTCCTCATAATAACCATCTTCCTCATAATAACCATCTTCCTCATCGTCTTCCTCATCGTCTTCCTCATAATAACCGTCTTCCTCATAATAACCGTTTTCCTCATAATAACCATCTTCCTCATCATCTTCCTCATAATAACCGTCTTCCTCATAATAACCATCTTCCTCATAATAACCATCTTCCTCATCATCTTCCTCATAATAACCGTCTTCCTCGTCGTCTTCCTCATCGTCTTCCTCATAATAACCGTCTTCCTCATAATAACCGTCTTCCTCATAATAACCGTCTTCCTCATAATAACCATCTTCCTCATCATCTTCCTCATAATAACCATCTTCCTCATAATAACCATCTTCCTCATAATAACCATCTTCCTCATAATAACCATCTTCCTCATAATAACCATCTTCCTCATCGTCTTCCTCATCGTCTTCCTCATAATAACCGTCTTCCTCATAATAACCGTTTTCCTCATAATAACCATCTTCCTCATCATCTTCCTCATAA
Source organism: Salvelinus fontinalis (assembly GCF_029448725.1). Classification (NCBI taxonomy): domain Eukaryota; kingdom Metazoa; phylum Chordata; class Actinopteri; order Salmoniformes; family Salmonidae; genus Salvelinus; species Salvelinus fontinalis. The sequence continues at coordinate 8,647,636 of NC_074694.1, read as the reverse complement.
TAACCGTCTTCCTCATAATAACCATCTTCCTCATAATAACCATCTTCCTCATCATCTTCCTCATAATAACCGTCTTCCTCATAATAACCATCTTCCTCATAATACCATCTTCCTCATCGTCTTCCTCATAATAACCGTCTTCCTCATAATAACCATCTTCCTCATCATCTTCCTCATAATAACCATCTTCCTCATAATAACCGTCTTCCTCATAATAACCATCTTCCTCATCGCCTTCCTCATCGTCATCCTCATAATAACCATCTTCCTGATAATAACCATCTTCCCCTTAATAAACATCTTCCTCATCATCTTCCTCATAATAACCATCTTCCTCATAATAACCATCTTCCTCATAATAACCGTCTTCCTCATAATAACCATCTTCCTCATAATAACCATCTTCCTCATCGTCTTCCTCATAATAACCATCTTCCTCATAATAACCATCTTCCTCATAATAACCGTCTTCCTCATCGTCTTCCTCATAATAACCGTCTTCCTCATAATAACCGTCTTCCTCATAATAACCGTCTTCCTCATAATAACCGTCTTCCTCATAATAACCATCTTCCTCATAATAACCATCTTCCTCATAATAACCATCTTCCTCATCATCTTCCTCATAATAACCATCTTCCTCATAATAACCATCTTCCAAATAATTACCATCTTCCTCATAATAACCATCTTCCTCATCGTCTTCCTCATAATAACCATCTTCCTCATAATAACCGTCTTCCTCATCGTCTTCCTCATAATAACCATCGTCCTCATCGTCTTCCTCATAATAACCATCTTCCTCATCGTCTTCCTCATAATAACCATCTTCCTCATAATAACCGTCTTCCTCATCGTCTTCCTCATAATAACCATCTTCCTCATCGTCTTCCTCATAATAACCGTCTTCCTCATAATAACCATCTTCCTCATAATAACCGTCTTCCTCATCGTCTTCCTCATAATAACCATCTTCCTCATCGTCTTCCTCATAATAACCATCTTCCTCATCGTCTTCCTCATAATAACCATCTTCCTCATAATAACCGTCTTCCTCATCGTCTTCCTCAAAATAACCGTCTTCCTCATAATAACCATCTTCCTCATAATAACCATCTTCCTCATAATAACCATCTTCCTCATCGTCTTCCTCATAATAACCATCTTCCTCATAATAACCATCTTCCTCATCGTCTTCCTCATAATAACCGTCTTCCTCAAAATAACCGTCTTCCTCATAATAACCATCTTCCTCATCGTCTTCCTCATAATAACCATCGTCCTCATCGTCTTCCTCATAATAACCATCTTCCTCATCGTCTTCCTCATAATAACCATCTTCCTCATAATAACCGTCTTCCTCATCGTCTTCCTCATAATAACCATCTTCCTCATCGTCTTCCTCATAATAACCGTCTTCCTCATAATAACCATCTTCCTCATAATAACCGTCTTCCTCATCGTCTTCCTCATAATAACCATCTTCCTCATCGTCTTCCTCATAATAACCATCTTCCTCATCGTCTTCCTCATAATAACCATCTTCCTCATAATAACCGTCTTCCTCATCGTCTTCCTCAAAATAACCGTCTTCCTCATAATAACCATCTTCCTCATAATAACCATCTTCCTCATAATAACCATCTTCCTCATCGTCTTCCTCATAATAACCATCTTCCTCATAATAACCATCTTCCTCATCGTCTTCCTCATAATAACCGTCTTCCTCAAAATAACCGTCTTCCTCATAATAACCATCTTCCTCATCGTCTTCCTCATAATAACCGTCTTCCTCATAATAACCATCTTCCTCATCGTCTTCCTCATAATAACCATCTTCCTCATCGTCTTCCTCATAATACCCATCTTCCTCATAATAACCATCTTCCTCATCGTCTTTCTCATAATAACCGTCTTCCTCATAATAACTGTCTTCCTCATAATAACCGTCTTCCTCATCGTCTTCCTCAAAATAACCGTCTTCCTCATAATAACCGTCTTCCTCATAATAACCATCTTCCTCATAATAACCATCTTCCTCATAATAACCATCTTCCTCATCGTCTTCCTCATAATAACCATCTTCCTCATCGTCTTCCTCATAATAACCGTCTTCCTCATAATAACCATCTTCCTCATAATAACCATTTTCCTCATCGTCTTCCTCATAATAACCATCTTCCTCATCGTCTTCCTCATAATAACCGTCTTCCTCATAATAACCGTCTTCCTCATAATAACATTCTTCCTCATAATAACTGTCTTCCTCATAATAACCATCTTCCTCATCATCTTCCTCATAATAACCATCTTCCTCATAATAACCATCTTCCTCATAATATCCATCTTCCTCATCGTCTTCCTCATCGTCTTCCTCATAATAACCGTCTTCCTCATAATAACCGTTTTCCTCATAATAACCATCTTCCTCATCATCTTCCTCATAATAACCGTCTTCCTCATAATAACCATCTTCCTCATAATAACCATCTTCCTCATCGTCTTCCTCATAATAACCGTCTTCCTCATAATAACCATCTTCCTCATCATCTTCCTCATAATAACCATCTTCCTCATAATAACCGTCTTCCTCATAATAACCATCTTCCTCATCATCTTCCTCATAATAACCATCTTCATCATAATAACCGTCTTCCTCATAATAACCATCTTCCTCATCGTCTTCCTCATCGTCTTCCTCATAATAACCATCTTCCTCATAATAACCATCTTCCTCATAATAACCATCTTCCTCATCATCTTCCTCATAATAACCATCTTCCTCATAATAACCATCTTCCTCATCATCTTCCTCATAATTACCATCTTCCTCATAATAACCTTCTTCCTCATAATAACTATCTTCCTCATCGTCTTCCTCATAATAACCATCTTCCTCATAATAACCATCTTCCTCATAATAACCGTCTTCCTCATCGTGTTCCTCATAATTACCGTCTTCCTCATAATAACCATCTTCCTCATATCAACCATCTTCCTCATCGTAGTACGCATAATAACCATCTTCCTCATAATAACTGTCTTACTCATAATAACCATCTTCCTCATAATAACCATCTTCCTCATAATAACCGTCTTCCTCATAATAACCATCTTCCTCATAATAACCATCTTCCTCATAATAACCATCTTCCTCATCATCTTCCTCATAATAACCATCTTCCTCATAATAACCATCTTCCTCATAATAACCATCTTCCTCATAATAACCATCTTCCTCATCGTAGTACGCATAATAACCATCTTCCTCATAATAACCGTCTTACTCATAATAACCATCTTCCTCATAATAACCATCTTCCTCATAATAACCGTCTTCCTCATAATAACCATCTTCCTCATAATAACCATCTTCCTCATAATAACCATCTTCCTCATAATAACCATCTTCCTCATCATCTTCCTCATAATAACCATCTTCCTCATAATAACCGTCTTCCTCATAATAACCGTCTTCCTCATAATAACATTCTTCCTCATAATAACTGTCTTCCTCATAATAACCATCTTCCTCATCATCTTCCTCATAATAACCATCTTCCTCATAATAACCATCTTCCTCATAATATCCATCTTCCTCATCGTCTTCCTCATCGTCTTCCTCATAATAACCGTCTTCCTCATAATAACCGTTTTCCTCATAATAACCATCTTCCTCATCATCTTCCTCATAATAACCGTCTTCCTCATAATAACCATCTTCCTCATAATAACCATCTTCCTCATCGTCTTCCTCATAATAACCGTCTTCCTCATAATAACCATCTTCCTCATCATCTTCCTCATAATAACCATCTTCCTCATAATAACCGTCTTCCTCATAATAACCATCTTCCTCATCATCTTCCTCATAATAACCATCTTCATCATAATAACCGTCTTCCTCATAATAACCATCTTCCTCATCGTCTTCCTCATCGTCTTCCTCATAATAACCATCTTCCTCATAATAACCATCTTCCTCATAATAACCATCTTCCTCATCATCTTCCTCATAATAACCATCTTCCTCATAATAACCATCTTCCTCATCATCTTCCGCATAATTACCATCTTCCTCATAATAACCTTCTTCCTCATAATAACTATCTTCCTCATCGTCTTCCTCATAATAACCATCTTCCTCATAATAACCATCTTCCTCATAATAACCGTCTTCCTCATCGTGTTCCTCATAATTACCGTCTTCCTCATAATAACCATCTTCCTCATAATAACCATCTTCCTCATCGTAGTACGCATAATAACCATCTTCCTCATAATAACTGTCTTACTCATAATAACCATCTTCCTCATAATAACCATCTTCCTCATAATAACCGTCTTCCTCATAATAACCATCTTCCTCATAATAACCATCTTCCTCATAATAACCATCTTCCTCATCATCTTCCTCATAATAACCATCTTCCTCATAATAACCATCTTCCTCATAATAACCATCTTCCTCATAATAACCATCTTCCTCATAATAACCATCTTCCTCATCGTAGTACGCATAATAACCATCTTCCTCATAATAACCGTCTTACTCATAATAACCATCTTCCTCATAATAACCATCTTCCTCATAATAACCGTCTTCCTCATAATAACCATCTTCCTCATAATAACCATCTTCCTCATAATAACCATCTTCCTCATCATCTTCCTCATAATAACCATCTTCCTCATAATAACCATCTTCCTCATAATAACCATCTTCCTCATAATAACCATCTTCCTCATCGTCTTCCTCATAATAACCATCTTCCTCATAATAACCGTCTTCCTAAAAATAACCATCTTCCTCATAATAACCATCTTCCTCATCGTCTTCCTCATAATAACCATCTTCCTCATAATAACCATCTTCCTCATAATAACCGTCTTCCTCATCGTCTTCCTCATAATAACCGTCTTCCTCATAATAACCGTCTTCCTCATAATAACCGTCTTCCTCATAATAACCGTCTTCCTCATAATAACCGTCTTCCTCATAATAACCATCTTCCTCATAATAACCATCTTCCTCATCATCTTCCTCATAATAACCATCTTCCTCATAATAACCATCTTCCAAATAATTACCATCTTCCTCATAATAACCATCTTCCTCATCGTCTTCCTCATAATAACCATCTTCCTCATAATAACCGTCTTCCTCATCGTCTTCCTCATAATAACCATCGTCCTCATCGTCTTCCTCATAATAACCATCTTCCTCATCGTCTTCCTCATAATAACCATCTTCCTCATAATAACCGTCTTCCTCATCGTCTTCCTCATAATAACCATCTTCCTCATCGTCTTCCTCATAATAACCGTCTTCCTCATAATAACCATCTTCCTCATAATAACCGTCTTCCTCATCGTCTTCCTCATAATAACCATCTTCCTCATCGTCTTCCTCATAATAACCATCTTCCTCATCGTCTTCCTCATAATAACCATCTTCCTCATAATAACCGTCTTCCTCATCGTCTTCCTCAAAATAACCGTCTTCCTCATAATAACCATCTTCCTCATAATAACCATCTTCCTCATAATAACCATCTTCCTCATCGTCTTCCTCATAATAACCATCTTCCTCATAATAACCATCTTCCTCATCGTCTTCCTCATAATAACCGTCTTCCTCAAAATAACCATCTTCCTCATAATAACCATCTTCCTCATCGTCTTCCTCATAATAACCATCGTCCTCATCGTCTTCCTCATAATAACCATCTTCCTCATCGTCTTCCTCATAATAACCATCTTCCTCATAATAACCGTCTTCCTCATCGTCTTCCTCATAATAACCATCTTCCTCATCGTCTTCCTCATAATAACCGTCTTCCTCATAATAACCATCTTCCTCATAATAACCGTCTTCCTCATCGTCTTCCTCATAATAACCATCTTCCTCATCGTCTTCCTCATAATAACCATCTTCCTCATCGTCTTCCTCATAATAACCATCTTCCTCATAATAACCGTCTTCCTCATCGTCTTCCTCAAAATAACCGTCTTCCTCATAATAACCATCTTCCTCATAATAACCATCTTCCTCATAATAACCATCTTCCTCATCGTCTTCCTCATAATAACCATCTTCCTCATAATAACCATCTTCCTCATCGTCTTCCTCATAATAACCGTCTTCCTCAAAATAACCGTCTTCCTCATAATAACCATCTTCCTCATCGTCTTCCTCATAATAACCGTCTTCCTCATAATAACCATCTTCCTCATCGTCTTCCTCATAATACCCATCTTCCTCATAATAACCATCTTCCTCATCGTCTTTCTCATAATAACCGTCTTCCTCATAATAACTGTCTTCCTCATAATAACCGTCTTCCTCATCGTCTTCCTCAAAATAACCGTCTTCCTCATAATAACCGTCTTCCTCATAATAACCATCTTCCTCATAATAACCATCTTCCTCATAATAACCATCTTCCTCATCGTCTTCCTCATAATAACCATCTTCCTCATCGTCTTCCTCATAATAACCGTCTTCCTCATAATAACCATCTTCCTCATAATAACCATTTTCCTCATCGTCTTCCTCATAATAACCATCTTCCTCATCGTCTTCCTCATAATAACCGTCTTCCTCATAATAACCGTCTTCCTCATAATAACCGTCTTCCTCATAATAACATTCTTCCTCATAATAACCATCTTCCTCCTCATCTTCCTCATAATAACCATCTTCCTCATAATAACCATCTTCCTCATAATATCCATCTTCCTCATCGTCTTCCTCATCGTCTTCCTCATAATAACCGTCTTCCTCATAATAACCGTTTTCCTCATAATAACCATCTTCCTCATCATCTTCCTCATAATAACCGTCTTCCTCATAATAACCATCTTCCTCATAATAACCATCTTCCTCATCGTCTTCCTCATAATAACCGTCTTCCTCATAATAACCATCTTCCTCATCATCTTCCTCATAATAACCATCTTCCTCATAATAACCGTCTTCCTCATAATAACCATCTTCCTCATCATCTTCCTCATAATAACCATCTTCATCATAATAACCGTCTTCCTCATAATAACCATCTTCCTCATCGTCTTCCTCATCGTCTTCCTCATAATAACCATCTTCCTCATAATAACCATCTTCCTCATAATAACCATCTTCCTCATCATCTTCCTCATAATAACCATCTTCCTCATAATAACCATCTTCCTCATCATCTTCCGCATAATTACCATCTTCCTCATAATAACCTTCTTCCTCATAATAACTATCTTCCTCATCGTCTTCCTCATAATAACCATCTTCCTCATAATAACCATCTTCCTCATAATAACCGTCTTCCTCATCGTGTTCCTCATAATTACCGTCTTCCTCATAATAACCATCTTCCTCATAATAACCATCTTCCTCATCGTAGTACGCATAATAACCATCTTCCTCATAATAACCGTCTTACTCATAATAACCATCTTCCTCATAATAACCATCTTCCTCATAATAACCGTCTTCCTCATAATAACCGTCTTCCTCATAATAACCATCTTCCTCATAATAACCATCTTCCTCATCATCTTCCTCATAATAACCATCTTCCTCATAATAACCATCTTCCTCATAATAACCATCTTCCTCATAATAACCATCTTCCTCATAATAACCATCTTCCTCATAATAACCATCTTCCTCATCGTAGTACGCATAATAACCATCTTCCTCATAATAACCGTCTTACTCATAATAACCATCTTCCTCATAATAACCATCTTCCTCATAATAACCGTCTTCCTCATAATAACCATCTTCCTCATAATAACCATCTTCCTCATAATAACCATCTTCCTCATCATCTTCCTCATAATAACCATCTTCCTCATAATAACCATCTTCCTCATAATAACCATCTTCCTCATAATACCCATCTTCCTCATCGTCTTCCTCATAATAACCATCTTCCTCATAATAACCGTCTTCCTCATCGTCTTCCTCATAATAACCATCTTCCTCATCGTCTTCCTCATAATAACCATCTTCCTCATAATAACCGTCTTCCTCATCGTCTTCCTCATAATAACCATCTTCCTCATCGTCTTCCTCATAATAACCGTCTTCCTCATAATAACCATCTTCCTCATAATAACCGTCTTCCTCATCATCTTCCTCATAATAACCATCTTCCTCATCGTCTTCCTCATAATAACCATCTTCCTCATCGTCTTCCTCATAATAACCATCTTCCTCATAATAACCGTCTTCCTCATCGTCTTCCTCAAAATAACCGTCTTCCTCATAATAACCATCTTCCTCATAATAACCATCTTCCTCATCGTCTTCCTCATAATAACCGTCTTCCTCATAATAACTATCTTCCTCATCGTCTTCCTCATAATAACCGTCTTCCTCAAAATAACCGTCTTCCTCATAATAACCATCTTCCTCATCTTCTTCCTCATAATAACCATCTTCCTCATAATAACCGTCTTCCTCATCGTCTTCCTCATAATAACCATCTTCCTCATCGTCTTCCTCATAATAACCATCTTCCTCATCGTCTTCCTCATAATAACCGTCTTCCTCATAATAACTGTCTTCCTCATAATAACCGTCTTCCTCATCGTCTTCCTCAAAATAACCGTCTTCCTCATAATAACCGTCTTCCTCATAATAACCATCTTCCTCATAATAACCATCTTCCTCATCGTCTTCCTCATAATAACCATCTTCCTCATAATAACCATCTTCCTCATCGTCTTCCTCATAATAACCGTCTTCCTCATAATAACCGTCTTCCTCATAATAACCGTCTTCCTCATAATAACCATCTTCCTCATCGTCTTCCTGATAATAACCATCTTCCTCATAATAACCATCTTCCTCATAATAACCGTCTTCCTCATCGTCTTCCTCATAATACCCGTCTTCCTCATAATAACCATCTTCCTCATAATAACCGTCTTCCTCATCGTCTTCCTCATAATAACCATCTTCCTCATCGTCTTCCTCATAATAACCGTCTTCCTCATAATAACCATCTTCCTCATAATAACCGTCTTCCTCATAATAACCATCTTCTTCATCATCTTCCTCATAATAACCATCTTCCTCATAATAACCATCTTCCTCATAATAACCATCTTCCTCATAATAACCGTCTTCCGCATCGTCTTCCGCATAATAACCATCTTCCTCATAATAACCTTCTTCCTCAAAATAACCATCTTCCTCATAATAACCATCTTTCTCATCGTCTTCCTCATAATAACCATCTTCCTCATAATAACCATCTTCCTCATAATAACCGTCTTCCTCATCGTCTTCCTCATAATAACCGTCTTCCTCATAATAACCATCTTCCTCATAATAACCATCTTCCTCATAATAACCGTCTTCCTCATAATAACCGTCTTCCTCATAATAACCATCTTCCTGATAATAACCATCTTCCCCTTAATAACCATCTTCCTCATCATCTTCCTCTTAATAACCATCTTCCTCATAATAACCATCTTCCTCATCATCTTCCGCATAATTATCATCTTCCTCATAATAACCTTCTTCCTCATAATAACCATCTTCCTCATAATAACCATCTTCCTCATCGTCTTCCTCATAATAACTATCTTCCTCATAATAACCATCTTCCTCATAATAACCGTCTTCCTCATCGTCTTCCTCACAATAACCGTCTTCCTCATAATAACCATCTTCCTCATAATAACCATCTTCCTCATAATAACCATCTTCCTCATCGTCTTCCTCATAATAACCATCTTCCTCATAATAACCATCTTCCTCATAATAACCGTCTTCCTCATCGTCTTCCTCATAATAACCGTCTTCCTCATAATAACCATCTTCCTCATAATAACCATCTTCCTCATAATAACCGTCTTCCTCATAATAACCGTCTTCCTCATAATAACCATCTTCCTGATAATAACCATCTTCCCCTTAATAACCATCTTCCTCATCATCTTCCTCATAATAACCATCTTCCTCATAATAACCATCTTCCTCATCATCTTCCTCATAATAACTATCTTCCTCATAATAACCATCTTCCTCATAATAACCATTTTCCTCATAATAACCATCTTCCTCATCGTCTTCCTCATAATAACTATCTTCCTCATAATAACCATCTTCCTCATAATAACCGTCTTCCTCATCGTCTTCCTCATAATAACCGTCTTCCTCATAATAACCATCTTCCTCATAATAACCATCTTCCTCATAATAACCATCTTCCTCATCATCTTCCTCATAATAACCATCTTCCTCATAATAACCGTCTTCCTCATCGTCTTCCTCATAATAACCATCTTCGTCATCGTCTTCCTCATAATAACCATCTTCCTCATCGTCTTCCTCATAATAACCATCTTCCTCATAATAACCGTCTTCCGCATCGTCTTCCGCATAATAACCATCTTCCTCATAATAACCTTCTTCCTCATAATAACCATCTTCCTCATAATAACCATCTTCCTCATCGTCTTCCTCATAATAACCGTCTTCCTCATAATAACCATCTTCCTCATAATAACCATCTTCCTCATAATAACCATCTTCCTCATAATAACCGTCTTCCTCATAATAACCGTCTTCCTCATAATAACCATCTTCCCCTTAATAACCGTCTTCCTCATCGTCTTCCTCATAATAACCGTCTTCCTCATAATAACCATCTTCCTCATAATAACCATCTTCCTCATAATAACCATCTTCCTCATCATCTTCCTCATAATAACCATCTTCCTCATAATAACCGTCTTCCTCATCGTCTTCCTCATAATAACCATCTTCGTCATCGTCTTCCTCATAATAACCATCTTCCTCATCGTCTTCCTCATAATAACCATCTTCCTCATAATAACCGTCTTCCGCATCGTCTTCCGCATAATAACCATCTTCCTCATAATAACCTTCTTCCTCATAATAACCATCTTCCTCATAATAACCATCTTCCTCATCGTCTTCCTCATAATAACCGTCTTCCTCATAATAACCATCTTCCTCATAATAACCATCTTCCTCATAATAACCATCTTCCTCATAATAACCGTCTTCCTCATAATAACCGTCTTCCTCATAATAACCATCTTCCCCTTAATAACCATCTTCCTCATCATCTTCCTCATAATAACCATCTTCCTCATAATAACCATCTTCCGCATCATCTTCCGCATAATTACCATCTTCCTCATAATAACCATCTTCCTCATAATAACCGTCTTCCTCATAATAACCATCTTCTTCATCATCTTCCTCATAATAACCATCTTCCTCATAATAACCATCTTCCTCATAATAACCATCTTCCTCATAATAACCGTCTTCCGCATCGTCTTCCGCATAATAACCATCTTCCTCATAATAACCTTCTTCCTCAAAATAACCATCTTCCTCATAATAACCATCTTTCTCATCGTCTTCCTCATAATAACCATCTTCCTCATAATAACCATCTTCCTCATAATAACCGTCTTCCTCATCGTCTTCCTCATAATAACCGTCTTCCTCATAATAACCATCTTCCTCATAATAACCATCTTCCTCATAATAACCGTCTTCCTCATAATAACCGTCTTCCTCATAATAACCATCTTCCTGATAATAACCATCTTCCCCTTAATAACCATCTTCCTCATCATCTTCCTCATAATAACCATCTTCCTCATAATAACCATCTTCCTCATCATCTTCCGCATAATTACCATCTTCCTCATAATAACCTTCTTCCTCATAATAACCATCTTCCTCATAATAACCATCTTCCTCATCGTCTTCCTCATAATAACTATCTTCCTCATAATAACCATCTTCCTCATAATAACCGTCTTCCTCATCGTCTTCCTCATAATAACCGTCTTCCTCATAATAACCATCTTCCTCATAATAACCATCTTCCTCATAATAACCATCTTCCTCATCGTCTTCCTCATAATAACCATCTTCCTCATAATAACCATCTTCCTCATAATAACCGACTTCCTCATCGTCTTCCTCATAATAACCGTCTTCCTCATAATAACCGTCTTCCTCATAATAACCATCTTCCTCATAATAACCGTCTTCCTCATAATAACCGTCTTCCTCATAATAACCGTCTTCCTGATAATAACCATCTTCCCCTTAATAACCATCTTCCTCATCATCTTCCTCATAATAACCATCTTCCTCATAATAACCATCTTCCTCATCATCTTCCGCATAATTACCATCTTCCTCATAATAACCTTCTTCCTCATAATAACCATTTTCCTCATAATAACCATCTTCCTCATCGTCTTCCTCATAATAACTATCTTCCTCATAATAACCATCTTCCTCATAATAACCGTCTTCCTCATCGTCTTCCTCATAATAACCATCTTCCTCATAATAACCATCTTCCTCATCATCTTCCTCATAATAACCATCTTCCTCATAATAACCGTCTTACTCATCGTCTTCCTCATAATAACCATCTTCGTCATCTTCTTCCTCATAATAACCATCTTCCTCATCGTCTTCCTCATAATAACCATCTTCCTCATAATAACCGTCTTCCGCATCGTCTTCCGCATAATAACCATCTTCCTCATAATAACCTTCTTCCTCATAATAACCATCTTCCTCATAATAACCATCTTCCTCATCGTCTTCCTCATAATAACCATCTTCCTCATAATAACCATCTTCCTCATAATAACCATCTTCCTCATAATAACCGTCTTCCTCATCGTCTTCCTCATAATAACCGTCTTCCTAATAATAACCGTCTTCCTCATAATAACCATCTTCCTGATAATAACCATCTTCCCCTTAATAACCATCTTCCTCATCATCTTCCTCATAATAACCATCTTCCTCATAATAACCATCTTCCTCATCATCTTCCGCATAATTACCATCTTCCTCATAATAACCTTCTTCCTCATAATAACCATCTTCCTCATAATAACCATCTTCCTCATCGTCTTCCTCATAATAACTATCTTCCTCATAATAACCATCTTCCTCATAATAACCGTCTTCCTCATCGTCTTCCTCATAATAACCGTCTTCCTCATAATAACCATCTTCCTCATAATAACCATCTTCCTCATAATAACCATCTTCCTCATCATCTTCCTCATAATAACCATCTTCCTCATAATTACCATCTTCCTCATCGTCTTCCTCATAATAACCATCTTCCTCATAATAACCGTCTTCCTCATCGTCTTCCTCATAATAACCATCTTCGTCATCGTCTTCCTCATAATAACCATCTTCCTCATCGTCTTCCTCATAATAACCATCTTCCTCATAATAACCGTCTTCCGCATCGTCTTCCGCATAATAACCATCTTCCTCATAATAACCTTCTTCCTCATAATAACCATCTTCCTCATAATAACCATCTTCCTCATCGTCTTCCTCATAATAACCATCTTCCTCATAATAACCATCTTCCTCATAATAACCGTCTTCCTCATCGTCTTCCTCATAATAACCGTCTTCCTCATAATAACCATCTTCCTCATAATAACCATCTTCCTCATAATAACCATCTTCCTCATAATAACCGTCTTCCTCATAATAACCGTCTTCCTCATAATAACCATCTTCCCCTTAATAACCATCTTCCTCATCATCTTCCTCATAATAACCATCTTCCTCATAATAACCATCTTCCTCATCATCTTCCGCATAATTACCATCTTCCTCATAATAACCTTCTTCCTCATAATAACCATCTTCCTCATAATAACCATCTTCCTCATCGTCTTCCTCATAATAACTATCTTCCTCATAATAACCATCTTCCTCATAATAACCGTCTTCCTCATCGTCTTCCTCATAATAACCGTCTTCCTCATAATAACCATCTTCCTCATAATAACCATCTTCCTCATAATAACCATCTTCCTCATCGTCTTCCTCATAATAACTATCTTCCTCATAATAACCATCTTCCTCATAATAACCGTCTTCCTCATCGTCTTCCTCATAATAACCGTCTTCCTCATAATAACCATCTTCCTCATAATAACCGTCTTCCTCATCGTCTTCCTCATAATAACCGTCTTCCTCATAATAACCATCTTCCTCATAATAACCATCTTCCTCATAATAACCGTCTTCCTCATAATAACCGTCTTCCTCATAATAACCATCTTCCTGATAATAACCATCTTCCCCTTAATAACCATCTTCCTCATCATCTTCCTCATAATAACCATCTTCCTCATAATAACCATCTTCCTCATCATCTTCCTCATAATAACTATCTTCCTCATAATAACCATCTTCCTCATAATAACAATTTTCCTCATAATAACCATCTTCCTCATCGTCTTCCTCATAATAACTATCTTCCTCATAATAACCATCTTCCTCATAATAACCGTCTTCCTCATCGTCTTCCTCATAATAACCGTCTTCCTCATAATAACCATCTTCCTCATAATAACCATCTTCCTCATAATAACCATCTTCCTCATAATAACCGTCTTCCTCATAATAACCGTCTTCCTCATAATAACCATCTTCCCCTTAATAACCATCTTCCTCATCATCTTCCTCATAATAACCATCTTCCTCATAATAACCATCTTCCTCATCATCTTCCGCATAATTACCATCTTCCTCATAATAACCTTCTTCCTCATAATAACCATCTTCCTCATAATAACCATCTTCCTCATCGTCTTCCTCATAATAACTATCTTCCTCATAATAACCATCTTCCTCATAATAACCGTCTTCCTCATCGTCTTCCTCATAATAACCGTCTTCCTCATAATAACCATCTTCCTCATAATAACCATCTTCCTCATAATAACCATCTTCCTCATCGTCTTCCTCATAATAACCATCTTCCTCATAATAACCATCTTCCTCATAATAACCGTCTTCCTCATCGTCTTCCTCATAATAACCGTCTTCCTCATAATAACCATCTTCCTCATAATAACCGTCTTCCTCATAATAACCGTCTTCCTCATAATAACCGTCTTCCTCATAATAACCATCTTCCTGATAATAACCATCTTCCCCTTAATAACCATCTTCCTCATCATCTTCCTCATAATAACCATCTTCCTCATAATAACCATCTTCCTCATCATCTTCCGCATAATTACCATCTTCCTCATAATAACCTTCTTCCTCATAATAACCATCTTCCTCATAATAACCATCTTCCTCATAATAACCATCTTCCTCATCGTCTTCCTCATAATAACTATCTTCCTCATAATAACCATCTTCCTCCTAATAACCGTCTTCCTCATCGTCTTCCTCATAATAACCGTCTTCCTCATAATAACCATCTTCCTCATAATAACCATCTTCCTCATAATAACCATCTTCCTCATCATCTTCCTCATAATAACCATCTTCCTCATAATAACCATCTTCCAAATAATTACCATCTTCCTCATAATAACCATCTTCCTCATCGTCTTCCTCATAATAACCATCTTCCTCATAATAACCGTCTTCCTCATCGTCTTCCTCATAATAACCATCTTCGTCATCGTCTTCCTCATAATAACCATCTTCCTCATCGTCTTCCTCATAATAACAATTTTCCTCATAATAACCATCTTCCTCATCGTCTTCCTCATAATAACTATCTTCCTCATAATAACCATCTTCCTCATAATAACCGTCTTCCTCATCGTCTTCCTCATAATAACCGTCTTCCTCATAATAACCATCTTCCTCATAATAACCATCTTCCTCATAATAACCATCTTCCTCATAATAACCGTCTTCCTCATAATAACCGTCTTCCTCATAATAACCATCTTCCCCTTAATAACCATCTTCCTCATCATCTTCCTCATAATAACCATCTTCCTCATAATAACCATCTTCCTCATCATCTTCCGCATAATTACCATCTTCCTCATAATAACCTTCTTCCTCATAATAACCATCTTCCTCATAATAACCATCTTCCTCATCGTCTTCCTCATAATAACTATCTTCCTCATAATAACCATCTTCCTCATAATAACCGTCTTCCTCATCGTCTTCCTCATAATAACCGTCTTCCTCATAATAACCATCTTCCTCATAATAACCATCTTCCTCATAATAACCATCTTCCTCATCGTCTTCCTCATAATAACCATCTTCCTCATAATAACCATCTTCCTCATAATAACCGTCTTCCTCATCGTCTTCCTCATAATAACCGTCTTCCTCATAATAACCATCTTCCTCATAATAACCGTCTTCCTCATAATAACCGTCTTCCTCATAATAACCGTCTTCCTCATAATAACCATCTTCCTGATAATAACCATCTTCCCCTTAATAACCATCTTCCTCATCATCTTCCTCATAATAACCATCTTCCTCATAATAACCATCTTCCTCATCATCTTCCGCATAATTACCATCTTCCTCATAATAACCTTCTTCCTCATAATAACCATCTTCCTCATAATAACCATCTTCCTCATAATAACCATCTTCCTCATCGTCTTCCTCATAATAACTATCTTCCTCATAATAACCATCTTCCTCCTAATAACCGTCTTCCTCATCGTCTTCCTCATAATAACCGTCTTCCTCATAATAACCATCTTCCTCATAATAACCATCTTCCTCATAATAACCATCTTCCTCATCATCTTCCTCATAATAACCATCTTCCTCATAATAACCATCTTCCAAATAATTACCATCTTCCTCATAATAACCATCTTCCTCATCGTCTTCCTCATAATAACCATCTTCCTCATAATAACCGTCTTCCTCATCGTCTTCCTCATAATAACCATCTTCGTCATCGTCTTCCTCATAATAACCATCTTCCTCATCGTCTTCCTCATAATAACCATCTTCCTCATAATAACCGTCTTCCGCATCGTCTTCCGCATAATAACCATCTTCCTCATAATAACCTTCTTCCTCATAATAACCATCTTCCTCATAATAACCATCTTCCTCATCGTCTTCCTCATAATAACCATCTTCCTCATTATAACCATCTTCCTCATAATAACCGTCTTCCTCATCGTCTTCCTCATAATAACCGTCTTCCTCATAATAACCATCTTCCTCATAATAACCATCTTCCTCATAATAACCATCTTCCTCATAATAACCATCTTCCTCATAATAACCGTCTTCCTCATAATAACCGTCTTCCTCATAATAACCATCTTCCCCTTAATAACCATCTTCCTCATCATCTTCCTCATAATAACCATCTTCCTCATCATCTTCCGCATAATTACCATCTTCCTCATAATAACCTTCTTCCTCATAATAACCATCTTCCTCATAATAACCATCTTCCTCATCGTCTTCCTCATAATAACTATCTTCCTCATAATAACCATCTTCCTCATAATAACCGTCTTCCTCAACGTCTTCCTCATAATAACCGTCTTCCTCATAATAACCATCTTCCTCATAATAACAATCTTCCTCATAATACCCATCTTCCTCATCGTCTTCCTCATAATAACCATCTTCCTCATAATAACCGTCTTCCTCATCGTCTTCCTCATAATAACCATCTTCCTCATCGTCTTCCTCATAATAACCATCTTCCTCATAATAACCGTCTTCCTCATCGTCTTCCTCATAATAACCATCTTCCTCATCGTCTTCCTCATAATAACCGTCTTCCTCATAATAACCATCTTCCTCATAATAACCGTCTTCCTCATAATAACCGTCTTCCTCATCGTCTTCCTCATAATAACCATCTTCCTCATCGTCTTCCTCATAATAACCATCTTCCTCATCGTCTTCCTCATAATAACCATCTTCCTCATAATAACCGTCTTCCTCATCGTCTTCCTCAAAATAACCGTCTTCCTCATAATAACCATCTTCCTCATAATAACCATCTTCCTCATCGTCTTCCTCATAATAACCGTCTTCCTCATAATAACTATCTTCCTCATCGTCTTCCTCATAATAACCGTCTTCCTCAAAATAACCGTCTTCCTCATAATAACCATCTTCCTCATCTTCTTCCTCATAATAACCATCTTCCTCATAATAACCGTCTTCCTCATCGTCTTCCTCATAATAACCATCTTCCTCATCGTCTTCCTCATAATAACCATCTTCCTCATCGTCTTCCTCATAATAACCGTCTTCCTCATAATAACTGTCTTCCTCATAATAACCGTCTTCCTCATCGTCTTCCTCAAAATAACCGTCTTCCTCATAATAACCGTCTTCCTCATAATAACCATCTTCCTCATAATAACCATCTTCCTCATCGTCTTCCTCATAATAACCATCTTCCTCATAATAACCATCTTCCTCATCGTCTTCCTCATAATAACCGTCTTCCTCATAATAACCGTCTTCCTCATAATAACCGTCTTCCTCATAATAACCATCTTCCTCATCGTCTTCCTGATAATAACCATCTTCCTCATAATAACCATCTTCCTCATAATAACCGTCTTCCTCATCGTCTTCCTCATAATACCCGTCTTCCTCATAATAACCATCTTCCTCATAATAACCGTCTTCCTCATCGTCTTCCTCATAATAACCATCTTCCTCATCGTCTTCCTCATAATAACCGTCTTCCTCATAATAACCATCTTCCTCATAATAACCGTCTTCCTCATAATAACCATCTTCTTCATCATCTTCCTCATAATAACCATCTTCCTCATAATAACCATCTTCCTCATAATAACCATCTTCCTCATAATAACCGTCTTCCGCATCGTCTTCCGCATAATAACCATCTTCCTCATAATAACCTTCTTCCTCAAAATAACCATCTTCCTCATAATAACCATCTTTCTCATCGTCTTCCTCATAATAACCATCTTCCTCATAATAACCATCTTCCTCATCGTCTTCCTCATAATAACTATCTTCCTCATAATAACCATCTTCCTCATAATAACCGTCTTCCTCATCGTCTTCCTCATAATAACCGTCTTCCTCATAATAACCATCTTCCTCATAATAACCATCTTCCTCATAATAACCGTCTTCCTCATCGTCTTCCTCATAATAACCATCTTCCTCATCGTCTTCCTCATAATAACCGTCTTCCTCATAATAACCATCTTCCTCATAATAACCGTCTTCCTCATAATAACCATCTTCTTCATCATCTTCCTCATAATAACCATCTTCCTCATAATAACCTTCTTCCTCAAAATAACCATCTTCCTCATAATAACCATCTTTCTCATCGTCTTCCTCATAATAACCATCTTCCTCATAATAACCATCTTCCTCATAATAACCGTCTTCCTCATCGTCTTCCTCATAATAACCGTCTTCCTCATAATAACCATCTTCCTCATAATAACCATCTTCCTCATAATTACCATCTTCCTCATCGTCTTCCTCATAATAACCATCTTCCTCATAATAACCGTCTTCCTCATCGTCTTCCTCATAATAACCATCTTCGTCATCGTCTTCCTCATAATAACCATCTTCCTCATCGTCTTCCTCATAATAACCATCTTCCTCATAATAACCGTCTTCCGCATCGTCTTCCGCATAATAACCATCTTCCTCATAATAACCTTCTTCCTCATAATAACCATCTTCCTCATAATAACCATCTTCCTCATCGTCTTCCTCATAATAACCATCTTCCTCATAATAACCATCTTCCTCATAATAACCGTCTTCCTCATCGTCTTCCTCATAATAACCGTCTTCCTCATAATAACCATCTTCCTCATAATAACCATCTTCCTCATAATAACCATCTTCCTCATAATAACCGTCTTCCTCATAATAACCGTCTTCCTCATAATAACCATCTTCCCCTTAATAACCATCTTCCTCATCATCTTCCTCATAATAACCATCTTCCTCATAATAACCATCTTCCTCATCATCTTCCGCATAATTACCATCTTCCTCATAATAACCTTCTTCCTCATAATAACCATCTTCCTCATAATAACCATCTTCCTCATCGTCTTCCTCATAATAACTATCTTCCTCATAATAACCATCTTCCTCATAATAACCGTCTTCCTCATCGTCTTCCTCATAATAACCGTCTTCCTCATAATAACCATCTTCCTCATAATAACCATCTTCCTCATAATAACCATCTTCCTCATCGTCTTCCTCATAATAACTATCTTCCTCATAATAACCATCTTCCTCATAATAACCGTCTTCCTCATCGTCTTCCTCATAATAACCGTCTTCCTCATAATAACCATCTTCCTCATAATAACCGTCTTCCTCATCGTCTTCCTCATAATAACCGTCTTCCTCATAATAACCATCTTCCTCATAATAACCATCTTCCTCATAATAACCGTCTTCCTCATAATAACCGTCTTCCTCATAATAACCATCTTCCTGATAATAACCATCTTCCCCTTAATAACCATCTTCCTCATCATCTTCCTCATAATAACCATCTTCCTCATAATAACCATCTTCCTCATCATCTTCCTCATAATAACTATCTTCCTCATAATAACCATCTTCCTCATAATAACAATTTTCCTCATAATAACCATCTTCCTCATCGTCTTCCTCATAATAACTATCTTCCTCATAATAACCATCTTCCTCATAATAACCGTCTTCCTCATCGTCTTCCTCATAATAACCGTCTTCCTCATAATAACCATCTTCCTCATAATAACCATCTTCCTCATAATAACCATCTTCCTCATAATAACCGTCTTCCTCATAATAACCGTCTTCCTCATAATAACCATCTTCCCCTTAATAACCATCTTCCTCATCATCTTCCTCATAATAACCATCTTCCTCATAATAACCATCTTCCTCATCATCTTCCGCATAATTACCATCTTCCTCATAATAACCTTCTTCCTCATAATAACCATCTTCCTCATAATAACCATCTTCCTCATCGTCTTCCTCATAATAACTATCTTCCTCATAATAACCATCTTCCTCATAATAACCGTCTTCCTCATCGTCTTCCTCATAATAACCGTCTTCCTCATAATAACCATCTTCCTCATAATAACCATCTTCCTCATAATAACCATCTTCCTCATCGTCTTCCTCATAATAACCATCTTCCTCATAATAACCATCTTCCTCATAATAACCGTCTTCCTCATCGTCTTCCTCATAATAACCGTCTTCCTCATAATAACCATCTTCCTCATAATAACCGTCTTCCTCATAATAACCGTCTTCCTCATAATAACCGTCTTCCTCATAATAACCATCTTCCTGATAATAACCATCTTCCCCTTAATAACCATCTTCCTCATCATCTTCCTCATAATAACCATCTTCCTCATAATAACCATCTTCCTCATCATCTTCCGCATAATTACCATCTTCCTCATAATAACCTTCTTCCTCATAATAACCATCTTCCTCATAATAACCATCTTCCTCATAATAACCATCTTCCTCATCGTCTTCCTCATAATAACTATCTTCCTCATAATAACATTCTTCCTCCTAATAACCGTCTTCCTCATCGTCTTCCTCATAATAACCGTCTTCCTCATAATAACCATCTTCCTCATAATAACCATCTTCCTCATAATAACCATCTTCCTCATCATCTTCCTCATAATAACCATCTTCCTCATAATAACCATCTTCCAAATAATTACCATCTTCCTCATAATAACCATCTTCCTCATCGTCTTCCTCATAATAACCATCTTCCTCATAATAACCGTCTTCCTCATCGTCTTCCTCATAATAACCATCTTCGTCATCGTCTTCCTCATAATAACCATCTTCCTCATCGTCTTCCTCATAATAACAATTTTCCTCATAATAACCATCTTCCTCATCGTCTTCCTCATAATAACTATCTTCCTCATAATAACCATCTTCCTCATAATAACCGTCTTCCTCATCGTCTTCCTCATAATAACCGTCTTCCTCATAATAACCATCTTCCTCATAATAACCATCTTCCTCATAATAACCATCTTCCTCATAATAACCGTCTTCCTCATAATAACCGTCTTCCTCATAATAACCATCTTCCCCTTAATAACCATCTTCCTCATCATCTTCCTCATAATAACCATCTTCCTCATAATAACCATCTTCCTCATCATCTTCCGCATAATTACCATCTTCCTCATAATAACCTTCTTCCTCATAATAACCATCTTCCTCATAATAACCATCTTCCTCATCGTCTTCCTCATAATAACTATCTTCCTCATAATAACCATCTTCCTCATAATAACCGTCTTCCTCATCGTCTTCCTCATAATAACCGTCTTCCTCATAATAACCATCTTCCTCATAATAACCATCTTCCTCATAATAACCATCTTCCTCATCGTCTTCCTCATAATAATCATCTTCCTCATAATAACCATCTTCCTCATAATAACCGTCTTCCTCATCGTCTTCCTCATAATAACCGTCTTCCTCATAATAACCATCTTCCTCATAATAACCGTCTTCCTCATAATAACCGTCTTCCTCATAATAACCGTCTTCCTCATAATAACCATCTTCCTGATAATAACCATCTTCCCCTTAATAACCATCTTCCTCATCATCTTCCTCATAATAACCATCTTCCTCATAATAACCATCTTCCTCATCATCTTCCGCATAATTACCATCTTCCTCATAATAACCTTCTTCCTCATAATAACCATCTTCCTCATAATAACCATCTTCCTCATAATAACCATCTTCCTCATCGTCTTCCTCATAATAACTATCTTCCTCATAATAACCATCTTCCTCCTAATAACCGTCTTCCTCATCGTCTTCCTCATAATAACCGTCTTCCTCATAATAACCATCTTCCTCATAATAACCATCTTCCTCATAATAACCATCTTCCTCATCATCTTCCTCATAATAACCATCTTCCTCATAATAACCATCTTCCAAATAATTACCATCTTCCTCATAATAACCATCTTCCTCATCGTCTTCCTCATAATAACCATCTTCCTCATAATAACCGTCTTCCTCATCGTCTTCCTCATAATAACCATCTTCGTCATCGTCTTCCTCATAATAACCATCTTCCTCATCGTCTTCCTCATAATAACCATCTTCCTCATAATAACCGTCTTCCGCATCGTCTTCCGCATAATAACCATCTTCCTCATAATAACCTTCTTCCTCATAATAACCATCTTCCTCATAATAACCATCTTCCTCATCGTCTTCCTCATAATAACCATCTTCCTCATTATAACCATCTTCCTCATAATAACCGTCTTCCTCATCGTCTTCCTCATAATAACCGTCTTCCTCATAATAACCATCTTCCTCATAATAACCATCTTCCTCATAATAACCATCTTCCTCATAATAACCATCTTCCTCATAATAACCGTCTTCCTCATAGTAACCGTCTTCCTCATAATAACCATCTTCCCCTTAATAACCATCTTCCTCATCATCTTCCTCATAATAACCATCTTCCTCATCATCTTCCGCATAATTACCATCTTCCTCATAATAACCTTCTTCCTCATAATAACCATCTTCCTCATAATAACCATCTTCCTCATCGTCTTCCTCATAATAACTATCTTCCTCATAATAACCATCTTCCTCATAATAACCGTCTTCCTCAACGTCTTCCTCATAATAACCGTCTTCCTCATAGTAACCATCTTCCTCATAATAACAATCTTCCTCATAATACCCATCTTCCTCATCGTCTTCCTCATAATAACCATCTTCCTCATAATAACCGTCTTCCTCATCGTCTTCCTCATAATAACCATCTTCCTCATCGTCTTCCTCATAATAACCATCTTCCTCATAATAACCGTCTTCCTCATCGTCTTCCTCATAATAACCATCTTCCTCATCGTCTTCCTCATAATAACCGTCTTCCTCATAATAACCATCTTCCTCATAATAACCGTCTTCCTCATAATAACCGTCTTCCTCATCGTCTTCCTCATAATAACCATCTTCCTCATCGTCTTCCTCATAATAACCATCTTCCTCATCGTCTTCCTCATAATAACCATCTTCCTCATAATAACCGTCTTCCTCATCGTCTTCCTCAAAATAACCGTCTTCCTCATAATAACCATCTTCCTCATAATAACCATCTTCCTCATCGTCTTCCTCATAATAACCGTCTTCCTCATAATAACTATCTTCCTCATCGTCTTCCTCATAATAACCGTCTTCCTCAAAATAACCGTCTTCCTCATAATAACCATCTTCCTCATCTTCTTCCTCATAATAACCATCTTCCTCATAATAACCGTCTTCCTCATCGTCTTCCTCATAATAACCATCTTCCTCATCGTCTTCCTCATAATAACCATCTTCCTCATCGTCTTCCTCATAATAACCGTCTTCCTCATAATAACTGTCTTCCTCATAATAACCGTCTTCCTCATCGTCTTCCTCAAAATAACCGTCTTCCTCATAATAACCGTCTTCCTCATAATAACCATCTTCCTCATAATAACCATCTTCCTCATCGTCTTCCTCATAATAACCATCTTCCTCATAATAACCATCTTCCTCATCGTCTTCCTCATAATAACCGTCTTCCTCATAATAACCGTCTTCCTCATAATAACCGTCTTCCTCATAATAACCATCTTCCTCATCGTCTTCCTGATAATAACCATCTTCCTCATAATAACCATCTTCCTCATAATAACCGTCTTCCTCATCGTCTTCCTCATAATACCCGTCTTCCTCATAATAACCATCTTCCTCATAATAACCGTCTTCCTCATCGTCTTCCTCATAATAACCATCTTCCTCATCGTCTTCCTCATAATAACCGTCTTCCTCATAATAACCATCTTCCTCATAATAACCGTCTTCCTCATAATAACCATCTTCTTCATCATCTTCCTCATAATAACCATCTTCCTCATAATAACCATCTTCCTCATAATAACCATCTTCCTCATAATAACCGTCTTCCGCATCGTCTTCCGCATAATAACCATCTTCCTCATAATAACCTTCTTCCTCAAAATAACCATCTTCCTCATAATAACCATCTTTCTCATCGTCTTCCTCATAATAACCATCTTCCTCATAATAACCATCTTCCTCATAATAACCGTCTTCCTCATCGTCTTCCTCATAATAACCGTCTTCCTCATAATAACCATCTTCCTCATAATAACCATCTTCCTCATAATAACCGTCTTCCTCATAATAACCGTCTTCCTCATAATAACCATCTTCCTGATAATAACCATCTTCCCCTTAATAACCATCTTCCTCATCATCTTCCTCATAATAACCATCTTCCTCATAATAACCATCTTCCTCATCATCTTCCGCATAATTACCATCTTCCTCATAATAACCTTCTTCCTCATAATAACCATCTTCCTCATAATAACCATCTTCCTCATCGTCTTCCTCATAATAACTATCTTCCTCATAATAACCATCTTCCTCATAATAACCGTCTTCCTCATCGTCTTCCTCATAATAACCGTCTTCCTCATAATAACCATCTTCCTCATAATAACCATCTTCCTCATAATAACCATCTTCCTCATCGTCTTCCTCATAATAACCATCTTCCTCATAATAACCATCTTCCTCATAATAACCGTCTTCCTCATCGTCTTCCTCATAATAACCGTCTTCCTCATAATAACCATCTTCCTCATAATAACCATCTTCCTCATAATAACCGTCTTCCTCATAATAACCGTCTTCCTCATAATAACCGTCTTCCTGATAATAACCATCTTCCCCTTAATAACCATCTTCCTCATCATCTTCCTCATAATAACCATCTTCCTCATAATAACCATCTTCCTCATCATCTTCCTCATAATAACTATCTTCCTCATAATAACCATCTTCCTCATAATAACCATTTTCCTCATAATAACCATCTTCCTCATCGTCTTCCTCATAATAACTATCTTCCTCATAATAACCATCTTCCTCATAATAACCGTCTTCCTCATCGTCTTCCTCATAATAACCGTCTTCCTCATAATAACCATCTTCCTCATAATAACCATCTTCCTCATAATAACCATCTTCCTCATCATCTTCCTCATAATAACCATCTTCCTCATAATAACCATCTTCCTCATCGTCTTCCTCATAATAACCATCTTCCTCATAATAACCATCTTCCTCATAATAACCGTCTTCCTCATCGTCTTCCTCATAATAACCGTCTTCCTCATAATAACCATCTTCCTCATAATAACCATCTTCCTCATAATAACCATCTTCCTCATAATAACCGTCTTCCTCATAATAACCGTCTTCCTCATAATAACCATCTTCCCCTTAATAACCATCTTCCTCATCATCTTCCTCATAATAACCATCTTCCTCATAATAACCATCTTCCTCATCATCTTCCGCATAATTACCATCTTCCTCATAATAACCATCTTCCTCATAATAACCGTCTTCCTCATAATAACCATCTTCTTCATCATCTTCCTCATAATAACCATCTTCCTCATAATAACCATCTTCCTCATAATAACCATCTTCCTCATAATAACCGTCTTCCGCATCGTCTTCCGCATAATAACCATCTTCCTCATAATAACCTTCTTCCTCAAAATAACCATCTTCCTCATAATAACCATCTTTCTCATCGTCTTCCTCATAATAACCATCTTCCTCATAATAACCATCTTCCTCATAATAACCGTCTTCCTCATCGTCTTCCTCATAATAACCGTCTTCCTCATAATAACCATCTTCCTCATAATAACCATCTTCCTCATAATAACCGTCTTCCTCATAATAACCGTCTTCCTCATAATAACCATCTTCCTGATAATAACCATCTTCCCCTTAATAACCATCTTCCTCATCATCTTCCTCATAATAACCATCTTCCTCATAATAACCATCTTCCTCATCATCTTCCGCATAATTACCATCTTCCTCATAATAACCTTCTTCCTCATAATAACCATCTTCCTCATAATAACCGTCTTCCTCATCGTCTTCCTCATAATAACCGTCTTCCTCATAATAACCATCTTCCTCATAATAACCATCTTCCTCATAATAACCATCTTCCTCATCGTCTTCCTCATAATAACCATCTTCCTCATAATAACCATCTTCCTCATAATAACCGACTTCCTCATCGTCTTCCTCATAATAACCGTCTTCCTCATAATAACCATCTTCCTCATAATAACCATCTTCCTCATAATAACCGTCTTCCTCATAATAACCGTCTTCCTCATAATAACCATCTTCCTGATAATAACCATCTTCCCCTTAATAACCATCTTCCTCATCATCTTCCTCATAATAACCATCTTCCTCATAATAACCATCTTCCTCATCATCTTCCGCATAATTACCATCTTCCTCATAATAACCTTCTTCCTCATAATAACCATTTTCCTCATAATAACCATCTTCCTCATCGTCTTCCTCATAATAACTTTCTTCCTCATAATAACCATCTTCCTCATTATAACCGTCTTCCTCATCGTCTTCCTCATAATAACCGTCTTCCTCATAATAACCATCTTCCTCATAATAACCATCTTCCTCATAATAACCATCTTCCTCATCATCTTCCTCATAATAACCATCTTCCTCATAATAACCGTCTTCCTCATCGTCTTCCTCATAATAACCATCTTCGTCATCGTCTTCCTCATAATAACCATCTTCCTCATCGTCTTCCTCATAATAACCATCTTCCTCATAATAACCGTCTTCCGCATCGTCTTCCGCATAATAACCATCTTCCTCATAATAACCTTCTTCCTCATAATAACCATCTTCCTCATAATAACCATCTTCCTCATCGTCTTCCTCATAATAACCATCTTCCTCATAATAACCATCTTCCTCATAATAACCGTCTTCCTCATCGTCTTCCTCATAATAACCGTCTTCCTAATAATAACCGTCTTCCTCATAATAACCATCTTCCTGATAATAACCATCTTCCCCTTAATAACCATCTTCCTCATCATCTTCCTCATAATAACCATCTTCCTCATAATAACCATCTTCCTCATCATCTTCCGCATAATTACCATCTTCCTCATAATAACCTTCTTCCTCATAATAACCATCTTCCTCATAATAACCATCTTCCTCATCGTCTTCCTCATAATAACTATCTTCCTCATAATAACCATCTTCCTCATAATAACCGTCTTCCTCATCGTCTTCCTCATAATAACCGTCTTCCTCATAATAACCATCTTCCTCATAATAACCATCTTCCTCATAATAACCATCTTCCTCATCATCTTCCTCATAATAACCATCTTCCTCATAATAACCATCTTCCTCATCGTCTTCCTCATAATAACCATCTTCCTCATAATAACCGTCTTCCTCATCGTCTTCCTCATAATAACCATCTTCGTCATCGTCTTCCTCATAATAACCATCTTCCTCATCGTCTTCCTCATAATAACCTTCTTCCTCATAATAACCGTCTTCCGCATCGTCTTCCGCATAATAACCATCTTCCTCATAATAACCTTCTTCCTCATAATAACCATCTTCCTCATAATAACCATCTTCCTCATCGTCTTCCTCATAATAACCATCTTCCTCATAATAACCATCTTCCTCATAATAACCGTCTTCCTCATCGTCTTCCTCATAATAACCGTCTTCCTCATAATAACCATCTTCCTCATAATAACCATCTTCCTCATAATAACCATCTTCCTCATAATAACCGTCTTCCTCATAATAACCGTCTTCCTCATAATAACCATCTTCCCCTTAATAACCATCTTCCTCATCATCTTCCTCATAATAACCATCTTCCTCATAATAACCATCTTCCTCATCATCTTCCGCATAATTACCATCTTCCTCATAATAACCTTCTTCCTCATAATAACCATCTTCCTCATAATAACCATCTTCCTCATCGTCTTCCTCATAATAACTATCTTCCTCATAATAACCATCTTCCTCATAATAACCGTCTTCCTCATCGTCTTCCTCATAATAACCGTCTTCCTCATAATAACCATCTTCCTCATAATAACCATCTTCCTCATAATAACCATCTTCCTCATCGTCTTCCTCATAATAACCATCTTCCTCATAATAACCATCTTCCTCATAATAACCGTCTTCCTCATCGTCTTCCTCATAATAACCGTCTTCCTCATAATAACCATCTTCCTCATAATAACCGTCTTCCTCATAATAACCGTCTTCCTCATAATAACCGTCTTCCTCATAATAACCATCTTCCTGATAATAACCATCTTCCCCTTAATAACCATCTTCCTCATCATCTTCCTCATAATAACCATCTTCCTCATAATAACCATCTTCCTCATCATCTTCCGCATAATTACCATCTTCCTCATAATAACCTTCTTCCTCATAATAACCATCTTCCTCATAATAACCATCTTCCTCATAATAACCGTCTTCCTCATAATAACCATCTTCCTCATAATAACCATCTTCCTCATAATAACCATCTTCCTCATCATCTTCCTCATAATAACCATCTTCCTCATAATAACCATCTTCCAAATAATTACCATCTTCCTCATAATAACCATCTTCCTCATCGTCTTCCTCATAATAACCATCTTCCTCATAATAACCGTCTTCCTCATCGTCTTCCTCATAATAACCATCTTCGTCATCGTCTTCCTCATAATAACCATCTTCCTCATCGTCTTCCTCATAATAACCATCTTCCTCATAATAACCATCTTCCTCATTATAACCGTCTTCCTCATCGTCTTCCTCATAATAACCGTCTTCCTCATAATAACCATCTTCCTCATAATAACCATCTTCCTCATAATAACCATCTTCCTCATCATCTTCCTCATAATAACCATCTTCCTCATAATAACCGTCTTCCTCATCGTCTTCCTCATAATAACCATCTTCGTCATCGTCTTCCTCATAATAACCATCTTCCTCATCGTCTTCCTCATAATAACCATCTTCCTCATAATAACCGTCTTCCGCATCGTCTTCCGCATAATAACCATCTTCCTCATAATAACCTTCTTCCTCATAATAACCATCTTCCTCATAATAACCATCTTCCTCATCGTCTTCCTCATAATAACCATCTTCCTCATAATAACCATCTTCCTCATAATAACCGTCTTCCTCATCGTCTTCCTCATAATAACCGTCTTCCTAATAATAACCGTCTTCCTCATAATAACCATCTTCCTGATAATAACCATCTTCCCCTTAATAACCATCTTCCTCATCATCTTCCTCATAATAACCATCTTCCTCATAATAACCATCTTCCTCATCATCTTCCGCATAATTACCATCTTCCTCATAATAACCTTCTTCCTCATAATAACCATCTTCCTCATAATAACCATCTTCCTCATCGTCTTCCTCATAATAACTATCTTCCTCATAATAACCATCTTCCTCATAATAACCGTCTTCCTCATCGTCTTCCTCATAATAACCGTCTTCCTCATAATAACCATCTTCCTCATAATAACCATCTTCCTCATAATAACCATCTTCCTCATCATCTTCCTCATAATAACCATCTTCCTCATAATAACCATCTTCCTCATCGTCTTCCTCATAATAACCATCTTCCTCATAATAACCGTCTTCCTCATCGTCTTCCTCATAATAACCATCTTCGTCATCGTCTTCCTCATAATAACCATCTTCCTCATCGTCTTCCTCATAATAACCTTCTTCCTCATAATAACCGTCTTCCGCATCGTCTTCCGCATAATAACCATCTTCCTCATAATAACCTTCTTCCTCATAATAACCATCTTCCTCATAATAACCATCTTCCTCATCGTCTTCCTCATAATAACCATCTTCCTCATAATAACCATCTTCCTCATAATAACCGTCTTCCTCATCGTCTTCCTCATAATAACCGTCTTCCTCATAATAACCATCTTCCTCATAATAACCATCTTCCTCATAATAACCATCTTCCTCATAATAACCGTCTTCCTCATAATAACCGTCTTCCTCATAA
This sequence comes from Salvelinus fontinalis, assembly GCF_029448725.1. Classification (NCBI taxonomy): domain Eukaryota; kingdom Metazoa; phylum Chordata; class Actinopteri; order Salmoniformes; family Salmonidae; genus Salvelinus; species Salvelinus fontinalis. The sequence goes on along the minus strand of NC_074694.1, from coordinate 8,616,785 downwards.
TAACCATCTTCCCCTTAATAACCATCTTCCTCATCATCTTCCTCATAATAACCATCTTCCTCATAATAACCATCTTCCTCATCATCTTCCGCATAATTACCATCTTCCTCATAATAACCTTCTTCCTCATAATAACCATCTTCCTCATAATAACCATCTTCCTCATCGTCTTCCTCATAATAACTATCTTCCTCATAATAACCATCTTCCTCATAATAACCGTCTTCCTCATCGTCTTCCTCATAATAACCGTCTTCCTCATAATAACCATCTTCCTCATAATAACCATCTTCCTCATAATAACCATCTTCCTCATCGTCTTCCTCATAATAACCATCTTCCTCATAATAACCATCTTCCTCATAATAACCGTCTTCCTCATCGTCTTCCTCATAATAACCGTCTTCCTCATAATAACCATCTTCCTCATAATAACCGTCTTCCTCATAATAACCGTCTTCCTCATAATAACCGTCTTCCTCATAATAACCATCTTCCTGATAATAACCATCTTCCCCTTAATAACCATCTTCCTCATCATCTTCCTCATAATAACCATCTTCCTCATAATAACCATCTTCCTCATCATCTTCCGCATAATTACCATCTTCCTCATAATAACCTTCTTCCTCATAATAACCATCTTCCTCATAATAACCATCTTCCTCATAATAACCGTCTTCCTCATAATAACCATCTTCCTCATAATAACCATCTTCCTCATAATAACCATCTTCCTCATCATCTTCCTCATAATAACCATCTTCCTCATAATAACCATCTTCCAAATAATTACCATCTTCCTCATAATAACCATCTTCCTCATCGTCTTCCTCATAATAACCATCTTCCTCATAATAACCGTCTTCCTCATCGTCTTCCTCATAATAACCATCTTCGTCATCGTCTTCCTCATAATAACCATCTTCCTCATCGTCTTCCTCATAATAACCATCTTCCTCATAATAACCGTCTTCCGCATCGTCTTCCGCATAATAACCATCTTCCTCATAATAACCTTCTTCCTCATAATAACCATCTTCCTCATAATAACCATCTTCCTCATCGTCTTCCTCATAATAACCATCTTCCTCATTATAACCATCTTCCTCATAATAACCGTCTTCCTCATCGTCTTCCTCAAAATAACCATCTTCGTCATCGTCTTCCTCATAATAACCATCTTCCTCATCGTCTTCCTCATAATAACCATCTTCCTCATAATAACCGTCTTCTTCATCGTCTTCCTCATAATAACCATCTTCCTCATCGTCTTCCTCATAATAACCGTCTTCCTCATAATAACCATCTTCCTCATAATAACCGTCTTCCTCATCGTCTTCCTCATAATAACCATCTTCCTCATCGTCTTCCTCATAATAACCATCTTCCTCATCGTCTTCCTCATAATAACCATCTTCCTCATAATAACCGTCTTCCTCATCGTCTTCCTCAAAATAACCGTCTTCCTCATAATAACCATCTTCCTCATAATAACCATCTTCCTCATCGTCTTCCTCATAATAACCATCTTCCTCATAATAACCATCTTCCTCATCGTCTTCCTCATAATAACCGTCTTCCTCAAAATAACCGTCTTCCTCATAATAACCATCTTCCTCATCGTCTTCCTCATAATAACCGTCTTCCTCATAATAACCGTCTTCCTCATCGTCTTCCTCATAATAACCATCTTCCTCATCGTCTTCCTCATAATAACCATCTTCCTCATCGTCTTCCTCATAATACCCATCTTCCTCATAATAACCATCTTCCTCATCGTCTTCCTCATAATAACCGTCTTCCTCATAATAACTGTCTTCCTCATAATAACCGTCTTCCTCATCGTCTTCCTCAAAATAACCGTCTTCCTCATAATAACCGTCTTCCTCGTAATAACCATCTTCCTCATAATAACCATCTTCCTCATAATAACCATCTTCCTCATCGTCTTCCTCATAATAACCATCTTCCTCATCGTCTTCCTCATAATAACCATCTTCCTCATAATAACCATCTTCCTCATCGTCTTCCTCATAATAACCATCTTCCTCATCGTCTTCCTCATAATAACCGTCTTCCTCATAATAACCGTCTTCCTCATAATAACCATCTTCCTCATAATGACCATCTTCCTCATCGTCTTCCTCATAATAACCATCTTCCTCATAATAACCGTCTTCCTCATAATAACCGTCTTCCTCATCATCTTCCTCATAATAACCATCTTCCTCATAATAACCATCTTCCTCATAATAACCATCTTCCTCATCGTCTTCCTCATCGTCTTCCTCATAATAACCGTCTTCCTCATAATAACCGTTTTCCTCATAATAACCATCTTCCTCATCATCTTCCTCATAATAACCGTCTTCCTCATAATAACCATCTTCCTCATAATAACCATCTTCCTCATCATCTTCCTCATAATAACCGTCTTCCTCATAATAACCATCTTCCTCATAATAACCATCTTCCTCATCGTCTTCCTCATAATAACCGTCTTCCTCATAATAACCATCTTCCTCATCATCTTCCTCATAATAACCATCTTCCTCATAATAACCGTCTTCCTCATAATAACCATCTTCCTCATCATCTTCCTCATAATAACCATCTTCATCATAATAACCGTCTTCCTCATAATAACCATCTTCCTCATCGTCTTCCTCATCGTCTTCCTCATAATAACCATCTTCCTCATAATAACCATCTTCCTCATAATATCCATCTTCCTCATCTTCCTCATAATAACCATCTTCCTCATAATAACCATCTTCCAGAACAGGGCTCCGGGCAGCCGAGCGGAAATGGAGGAAAACTCGCCTCCCCGCGGACCTGGCATCCTTTCACTCCCTCCTCTCTACATTTTCCTCTTTTGTATCTGCTGCTAAAGCCACTTTCTACCACTCTAAATTCCAAGCATCTGCCTCTAACCCTAGGAAGCTCTTTGCCACCTTCTCCTCCCTCCTGAATCCTCCTCCCCCTCCCCCCCCTCCTCCCTCTCTGCAGACGACTTCGTCAACCATTTTGAAAAGAAGGTCGACGACATCCGATCCTCGTTTGCTAAGTCAAACGACACCGCTGGTTCTGCTCACACTGCCCAACCCTGTGCTTTGACCTCTTTCTCCCCTCTCTCTCCAGATGAAATCTCGCTTCTTGTGACGGCCGGCCGCCCAACAACCTGCCCGCTTGACCCTATCCCCTCCTCTCTTCTCCAGACCATTTCCGGAGACCTTCTACCTTACCTCACCTCGCTCATCAACTCATCCTTGACCGCTGGCTACGTCCCTTCCGTCTTCAAGAGAGCGAGAGTTGCACCCCTTCTGAAAAAACCTACACTCGATCCCTCCGATGTCAACAACTACAGACCAGTATCCCTTCTTTCTTTTCTCTCCAAAACTCTTGAACGTGCCGTCCTTGGCCAGCTCTCCTGCTATCTCTCTCAGAATGACCTTCTTGATCCAAATCAGTCAGGTTTCAAGACTAGTCACTCAACTGAGACTGCTCTTCTCTGTATCACGGAGGCGCTCCGCACTGCTAAAGCTAACTCTCTCTCCTCTGCTCTCATCCTTCTAGACCTATCGGCTGCCTTCGATACTGTGAACCATCAGATCCTCCTCTCCACCCTCTCCGAGTTGGGCATCTCCGGCGCTGCCCACGCTTGGATTGCGTCCTACCTGACAGGTCGCTCCTACCAGGTGGCGTGGCGAGAATCTGTCTCCTCACCACGCGCTCTCACCACTGGTGTCCCCCAGGGCTCTGTTCTAGGCCCTCTCCTATTCTCGCTATACACCAAGTCACTTGGCTCTGTCATAACCTCACATGGTCTCTCCTATCATTGCTATGCAGACGACACACAATTAATCTTCTCCTTTCCCCCTTCTGATAACCAGGTGGCGAATCGCATCTCTGCATGTCTGGCAGACATATCAGTGTGGATGACGGATCACCACCTCAAGCTGAACCTAAGCAAGACGGAGCTGCTCTTCCTCCCGGGGAAGGACTGTCCGTTCCATGATCTCGCCATCACGGTTGACAACTCCATTGTGTCCTCCTCCCAGAGCGCTAAGAACCTTGGCGTGATCCTGGACAACACCCTGTCGTTCTCCACCAACATCAAGGCGGTGGCCCGTTCCTGTAGGTTCATGCTCTACAACATCCGCAGAGTACGACCCTGCCTCACACAGGAAGCGGCGCAGGTCCTAATCCAGGCACTTGTCATCTCCCGTCTGGATTACTGCAACTCGCTGTTGGCTGGGCTCCCTGCCTGTGCCATTAAACCCCTACAACTCATCCAGAACGCCGCAGCCCGTCTGGTGTTCAACCTTCCCAAGTTCTCTCACGTCACCCCGCTCCTCCGCTCTCTCCACTGGCTTCCAGTTGAAGCTCGCATCCGCTACAAGACCATGGTGCTTGCCTACGGAGCTGTGAGGGGAACGGCACCTCAGTACCTTCAGGCTCTGATCAGGCCCTACACCCAAACAAGGGCACTGCGTTCATCCACCTCTGGCCTGCTCGCCTCCCTACCACTGAGGAAGTACAGTTCCCGCTCAGCCCAGTCAAAACTGTTCGCTGCTCTGGCACCCCAATGGTGGAACAAACTCCCTCACGACGCCAGGACAGCGGAGTCAATCACCACCTTCCGGAGACACCTGAAACCCCACCTCTTCAAGGAATACCTAGGATAGGATAAAGCAATCCTTCTGCCCCCCCCCCCCCCCCCCCCCCTTAAAAGATCTAGATGCACTATTGTAAAGTTGGCTGTTCCACTGGATGTCATAAGGTGAATGCACCAATTTGTAAGTCGCTCTGGATAAGAGCGTCTGCTAAATGACTTAAATGTAATGTAAATGTTCCTCATCAGCTTCCGCATAATTACCATCTTCCTCATAATAACCTTCTTCCTCATAATAACCATCTTCCTCATAATAACCATCTTCCTCATCATCTTCCTCATAATAACCATCTTCCTCATAATAACAATCTTCCTCATAATAACCGTCTTCCTCATCGTCTTCCTCATAATTACCGTCTTCCTCATAATAACCATCTTCCTCATAATAACCATCTTCCTCATTGTCTTCCTCATAATAACCATCTTCCTCATAATAACCCTTCCTCATAATAACCATCTTCCTCATAATAACCGTCTTCCTCATAATAACCGTCTTCCTCATAATAACCGTCTTCCTCATAATAACCATCTTCCTCATAATAACCATCTTCCTCATAATAACCATCTTCCTCATCATCTTCCTCATAATAACCATCTTCCTCATAATAACCATCTTCCTCATAATAACCATCTTCCTCATCGTCTTCCTCATAATAACCATCTTCCTCATAATAACCGTCTTCCTCATCGTCTTCCTCATAATAACCATCTTCCTCATCGTCTTCCTCATAATAACCATCTTCCTCATCGTCTTCCTCATAATAACAATCTTCCTCATAATAACCGTCTTCCTCATCGTCTTCCTCATAATAACCATCTTCCTCATAATAACTGTCTTCCTCATCGTCTTCCTCATAATAACCGTCTTCCTCATAATAACCGTCCTCCTCATCGTCTTCCTCATAATAACCATCTTCCTCATCGTCTGCCTCATAATAACCATCTTCCTCATCGTCTTCCTCATAATACCCATCTTCCTCATAATAACCATCTTCCTCATCGTCTTCCTCATAATAACCGTCTTCCTCATAATAACTGTCTTCCTCATAATAACCGTCTTCCTCATCGTCTTCCTCAAAATAACCGTCTTCCTCATAATAACCGTCTTCCTCATAATAGCCATCTTCCTCATAATAACCATCTTCCTCATAATAACCATCTTCCTCATCGTCTTCCTCATAATAACCATCTTCCTCATCGTCTTCCTCATAATAACCGTCTTCCTCATAATAACCGTCTTCCTCATAATAACCATCTTCCTCATAATAACCATCTTCCTCATCGTCTTCCTCATAATAACCATCTTCCTCATCGTCTTCCTCATAATAACCGTCTTCCTCATAATAACCGTCTTCCTCATAATAACCGTCTTCCTCATAATAACCGTCTTCCTCATAATAACCATCTTCCTCATCATCTTCCTCATAATAACCATCTTCCTCATCGTCTTCCTCATAATAACCGTCTTCCTCATAATAACCGTCTTCCTCATAATAACCATCTTCCTCATAATAACCATCTTCCTCATCGTCTTCCTCATAATAACCATCTTCCTCATCGTCTTCCTCATAATAACCGTCTTCCTCATAATAACCGTCTTCCTCATAATAACCGTCTTCCTCATAATAACCGTCTTCCTCATAATAACCGTCTTCCTCATAATAACCATCTTCCTCATCATCTTCCTCATAATAAACATCTTCCTCATAATAACCATCTTCCTCATAATAACCATCTTCCTCATAATAACCATCTTCCTCATCGTCTTCCTCATCGTCTTCCTCATAATAACCGTCTTCCTCATAATAACCGTTTTCCTCATAATAACCATCTTCCTCATCATCTTCCTCATAATAACCGTCTTCCTCATAATAACCATCTTCCTCATCGTCTTCCTCATAATAACCGTCTTCCTCATAATAACCATCTTCCTCATCATCTTCCTCATAATAACCATCTTCCTCATCATCTTCCTCATAATAACCATCTTCCTCATAATAACCGTCTTCCTCATAATAACCATCTTCCTCATCATCTTCCTCATAATAACCATCTTCATCATAATAACCGTCTTCCTCATAATAACCATCTTCCTCATCGTCTTCCTCATCGTCTTCCTCATAATAACCATCTTCCTCATAATAACCATCTTCCTCATAATATCCATCTTCCTCATCTTCCTCATAATAACCATCTTCCTCATAATAACCATCTTCCTCATCATCTTCCGCATAATTACCATCTTCCTCATAATAACCTTCTTCCTCATAATAACCATCTTCCTCATAATAACCATCTTCCTCATCGTCTTCGTCATAACAACCATCTTCCTCATAATAACAATCTTCCTCATAATAACAATCTTCCTCATAATAACCGTCTTCCTCATCGTCTTCCTCATAATTACCGTCTTCCTCATTATAACCATCTTCCTCATAATAACCATCTTCCTCATTGTCTTCCTCATAATAACCATCTTCCTCATAATAACCGTCTTCCTCATAATAACCATCTTCCTCATAATAACCATCTTCCTCATAATAACCGTCTTCCTCATAATAACCATCTTACTCATAATAACCATCTTCCTCATAATAACCATCTTCCTCATCATCTTCCTCATAATAACCATCTTCCTCATAATAACCATCTTCCTCATCGTCTTCCTCATAATAACCATCTTCCTCATAATAACCGTCTTCCTCATCGTCTTCCTCATAATAACCATCTTCCTCATCGTCTTCCTCATAATAACCATCTTCCTCATCGTCTTCCTCATAATAACAATCTTCCTCATAATAACCGTCTTCCTCATCGTCTTCCTCATAATAACCATCTTCCTCATAATAACCGTCTTCCTCATCGTCTTCCTCAAAATAACCGTCTTCCTCATTATAACCATTTTCCTCATAATAACCATCTTCCTCAACGTCTTCCTCATAATAACCGTCTTCCTCATAATAACTATCTTCCTCATCGTCTTCCTCATAATAACCGTCTTCCTCAAAATAACCGTCTTCCTCATAATAACCATCTTCCTCATCTTCTTCCTCATAATAACCATCTTCCTCATAATAACCGTCTTCCTCATCGTCTTCCTCATAATAACCATCTTCCTCATCGTCTTCCTCATAATAACCATCTTCCTCATCGTCTTCCTCATAATAACCGTCTTCCTCATAATAACTGTCTTCCTCATAATAATCGTCTTCCTCATCGTCTTCCTCAAAATAACCGTCTTCCTCATAATAACCGTCTTCCTCATAATAACCATCTTCCTCATAATAACCATCTTCCTCATCGTCTTCCTCATAATAACCATCTTCCTCATAATAACCATCTTCCTCATCGTCTTCCTCATAATAAACGTCTTCCTCATAATAACCGTCTTCCTCATAATAACCGTCTTCCTCATAATAACCATCTTCCTCATCGTCTTCCTGATAATAACCATCTTCCTCATAATAACCATCTTCCTCATAATAACCATCTTCCTCATCGTCTTCCTCATAATAACCGCTTCCTCATAATAACCATCTTCCTCATAATAACCGTCTTCCTCATCGTCTTCCTCTTAATAACCATCTTCCTCATAATAACCATCTTCCTCATCGTCTTCCTCATAATAACCGTCTTCCTCATAATAACCATCTTCCTCATAATAACCGTCTTCCTCATAATAACCATCTTCTTCATCTTCCTCATAATAACCATCTTCCTCATAATAACCATCTTCCTCATAATAACCGTCTTCCTCATAATAACCGTCTTCCGCATCGTCTTCCGCATAATAACCATCTTCCTCATAATAACCTTCTTCCTCATAATAACCATCTTCCTCATAATAACCATCTTCCTCATCGTCTTCCTCATAATAACCATCTTCCTCATAATAACCATCTTCCTCATAATAACCGTCTTCCTCATCGTCTTCCTCATAATAACCGTCTTCCTCATAATAACCATCTTCCTCATAATAACCATCTTCCTCATAATAACCGTCTTCCTCATAATAACCATCTTCCTCATAATAAACATCTTCCTGATAATAACCATCTTCCCCTTAATAACCATCTTCCTCATCATCTTCCTCATAATAACCATCTTCCTCATAATAACCATCTTCCTCATAATAACCATCTTCCTCATAATAACCGTCTTCCTCATAATAACCATCTTCCTCATAATAACCATCTTCCTGATAATAACCATCTTCCCCTTAATAACCATCTTCCTCATCATCTTCCTCATAATAACCATCTTCCTCATAATAACCATCATCCTCATCATCTTCCGCATAATAACCATCTTCCTCATAATAACCTTCTTCCTCATAATAACCATCTTCCTCATAATAACCATCTTCCTCATCGTCTTCCTCATAATAACCATCTCCCTCATAATAACCAGCTTCCTCATAATAACCGTCTTCCTCATCGTCTTCCTCATAATAACCGTCTTCCTCATAATAACCACCTTCCTCATAATAACCATCTTCCTCATAATAACCGTCTTCCTCATAATAACCATCTTCCTCATAATAACCATCTTTCTCATAATAACCATCTTCCTCATCATCTTCCTCATAATAACCATCTTCCTCATAATAACCATATTCCAAATAAATACCATCTTCCTCATAATAACCATCTTCCTCATCGTCTTCCTCATAATAACCATCTTCCTCATAATAACCATCTTCCTCATCGTCTTCCTCATAATAACCATCTTCCTCATCGTCTTCCTCATAATAACCATCTTCCTCATCGTCTTCCTCATAATAACCATCTTCCTCATAATAACCGTCTTCCTCATCGTCTTCCTCATAATAACCATCTTCCTCATCGTCTTCCTCATAATAACCGTCTTCCTCATAATAACCATCTTCCTCATAATAACCGTCTTCCTCATCGTCTTCCTCATAATAACCATCTTCCTCATCGTCTTCCTCATAATAACCATCTTCCTCATCGTCTTCCTCATAATAACCATCTTCCTCATAATAACCATCTTCCTCATCGTCTTCCTCATAATAACCGTCTTCCTCAAAATAACCGTTTTCCTCATAATAACCATCTTCCTCATCGTCTTCTTCATAATAACCGTCTTCCTCATAATAACCGTCTTCCTCATAGTCTTCCTCATAATAACCATCTTCCTCATCGTCTTCCTCATAATAACCATCTTCCTCATCGTCTTCCTCATAATAACCGTCTTCCTCATAATAACCGTCTTCCTCATCGTCTTCCTCATAATAACCGTCTTCCTCATAATAACCATCTTCCTCATAATAACCATCTTCCTCATAATAACCGTCTTCCTCATAATAACCATCTTCCTCATAATAACCATCTTCCTGATAATAACCATCTTCCTCTTAATAACCATCTTCCTCATCATCTTCCTCATAATAACCATCTTCCTCATAATTACCATTTTCCTCATCATCTTCCGCATAATAACCATCTTCCTCATAATAACCTTCTCCCTCATAATAACCATCTTCCTCATAATAACCATCTTCCTCATCGTCTTCCTCATAATAACCATCTTCCTCATAATAACCGTCTTCCTCATCGTCTTCCTCATAATAACCATCTTCCTCATCGTCTTCCTCATAATAACCATCTTCCTCATCGTCTTCCTCATAATAACCATCTTCCTCATAATAACCGTCTTCCTCATCGTCTTCCTCATAATAACCATCTTCCTCATCGTCTTCCTCATAATAACCGTCTTCCTCATAATAACCATCTTCCTCATAATAACCGTCTTCCTCATCGTCTTCCTCATAATAACCATCTTCGTCATCGTCTTCCTCATAATAACCATCTTCCTCATCGTCTTCCTCATAATAACCATCTTCCTCATAATAACCGTCTTCCTCATCGTCTTCCTCAAAATAACCGTCTTCCTCATAATAACCATCTTCCTCATAATAACCATCTTCCTCATCGTCTTCCTCATAATAACCATCTTCCTCATAATAACCATCTTCCTCATCGTCTTCCTCATAATAACCGTCTTCCTCAAAATAACCGTCTTCCTCATAATAACCATCTTCCTCATCGTCTTCCTCATAATAACCGTCTTCCTCATAATAACCGTCTTCCTCATCGTCTTCCTCATAATAACCATCTTCCTCATCGTCTTCCTCATAATAACCATCTTCCTCATTGTCTTCCTCATAATACCCATCTTCCTCATCGTCTTCCTCATAATAACCATCTTCCTCTTCGTCTTCCTCATAATACCCATCTTCCTCATAATAACCATCTTCCTCATCGTCTTCCTCATAATAACCGTCTTCCTCATAATAACTGTCTTCCTCATAATAACCGTCTTCCTCATCGTCTTCCTCAAAATAACCGTCTTCCTCATAATAACCGTCTTCCTCATAATAACCATCTTCCTCATAATAACCATCTTCCTCATAATAACCATCTTCCTCATCGTCTTCCTCATAATAACCATCTTCCTCATCGTCTTCCTCATAATAACCGTCTTCCTCATCGTCTTCCTCATAATAACCGTTTTCCTCATAATAACCGTCTTCCTCATCGTCTTCCTCATAATAACCATCTTCCTCATCGTCTTCCTCATAATAACCGTCTTCCTCATAATAACCGTCTTCCTCAAAATTACCGTCTTCCTCATAATAACCGTCTTCCTCATAATAACCATCTTCCTCATCATCTTCCTCATAATAAACATCTTCCTCATAATAACCATCTTCCTCATAATAACCATCTTCCTCATAATAACCATCTTCCTCATCGTCTTCCTCATCGTCTTCCTCATAATAACCGTCTTCCTCATAATAACCATCTTCCTCATCATCTTCCTCATAATAACCGTCTTCCTCATAATAACCATCTTCCTCATAATAACCATCTTCCTCATCATCTTCCTCATAATAACCATCTTCCTCATAATAACCATCTTCCTCATCGTCTTCCTCATAATAACCATCTTCCTCATAATAACCGTCTTCCTCATCGTCTTCCTCATAATAACCATCTTCCTCATCGTCTTCCTCATAATAACCATCTTCCTCATCGTCTTCCTCATAATAACCATCTTCCTCATCGTCTTCCTCATAATAACCATCTTCCTCATAATAACCGTCTTCCTCATCGTCTTCCTCAAAATAACCGTCTTCCTCAAAATAACCGTCTTCCTCATAATAACCATCTTCCTCATAATAACCATCTTCCTCATCGTCTTCCTCATAATAACTATCTTCCTCATCGTCTTCCTCATAATAACCGTCTTCCTCAAAATAACCGTCTTCCTCATAATAACCATCTTCCTCATCTTCTTCCTCATAATAACCATCTTCCTCATAATAACAGTCTTCCTCATCGTCTTCCTCATAATAACCATCTTCCTCATCGTCTTTCTCATAATAACCATCTTCCTCATCGTCTTCCTCATAATAACCGTCTTCCTCATAATAACTGTCTTCCTCATAATAACCGTCTTCCTCATCGTCTTCCTCAAAATAACCGTCTTCCTCATAATAACCGTCTTCCTCATCGTCTTCCTCATAATAACCATCTTCCTCATAATAACCATCTTCCTCATCGTCTTCCTCATAATAACCATCTTCCTCATAATAACCATCTTCCTCATCGTCTTCCTCATAATAACCGTCTTCCTCAAAATAACCGTCTTCCTCATAATAACCATCTTCCTCATCGTCTTCCTCATAATAACCGTCTTCCTCATAATAACCGTCTTCCTCATCGTCTTCCTCATAATAACCATCTTCCTCATCGTCTTCCTCATAATAACCATCTTCCTCATTGTCTTCCTCATAATACCCATCTTCCTCATCGTCTTCCTCATAATAACCATCTTCCTCATCGTCTTCCTCATAATACCCATCTTCCTCATAATAACCATCTTCCTCATCGTCTTCCTCATAATAACCGTCTTCCTCATAATAACTGTCTTCCTCATAATAACCGTCTTCCTCATCGTCTTCCTCAAAATAACCGTCTTCCTCATAATAACCGTCTTCCTCATAATAACCATCTTCCTCATAATAACCATCTTCCTCATAATAACCATCTTCCTCATCGTCTTCCTCATAATAACCATCTTCCTCATCATCTTCCTCATAATAACCGTCTTCCTCATCGTCTTCCTCATAATAACCGTCTTCCTCATAATAACCGTCTTCCTCATCGTCTTCCTCATAATAACCATCTTCCTCATCGTCTTCCTCATAATAACCGTCTTCCTCATAATAACCGTCTTCCTCATAATTACCGTCTTCCTCATAATAACCGTCTTCCTCATAATAACCATCTTCCTCATCATCTTCCTCATAATAAACATCTTCCTCATAATAACCATCTTCCTCATAATAACCATCTTCCTCATAATAACCATCTTCCTCATCGTCTTCCTCATCGTCTTCCTCATAATAACCATCTTCCTCATAATAACCATCTTCCTCATCATCTTCCTCATAATAACCGTCTTCCTCATAATAACCATCTTCCTCATAATAACCATCTTCCTCATCATCTTCCTCATAATAACCATCTTCCTCATAATAACCATCTTCCTCATCGTCTTCCTCATAATAACCATCTTCCTCATAATAACCGTCTTCCTCATCGTCTTCCTCATAATAACCATCTTCCTCATCGTCTTCCTCATAATAACCATCTTCCTCATCGTCTTCCTCATAATAACCATCTTCCTCATAATAACCGTCTTCCTCATCGTCTTCCTCAAAATAACCGTCTTCCTCATAATAACCATCTTCCTCAAAATAACCGTCTTCCTCATAATAACCGTCTTCCTCATAATAACCATCTTCCTCATAATAACCATCTTCCTCATAATAACCATCTTCCTCATCGTCTTCCTCATAATAACCATCTTCCTCATCGTCTTCCTCATAATAACCGTCTTCCTCATCGTCTTCCTCATAATAACCGTCTTCCTCATAATAACCGTCTTCCTCATCGTCTTCCTCATAATAACCATCTTCCTCATCGTCTTCCTCATAATAACCGTCTTCCTCATAATAACCGTCTTCCTCATAATTACCGTCTTCCTCATAATAACCGTCTTCCTCATAATAACCATCTTCCTCATCATCTTCCTCATAATAACCATCTTCCTCATAATAACCATCTTCCTCATAATAACCATCTTCCTCATCGTCTTCCTCATCGTCTTCCTCATAATAACCGTCTTCCTCATAATAACCATCTTCCTCATCATCTTCCTCATAATAACCGTCTTCCTCATAATAACCATCTTCCTCATAATAACCATCTTCCTCATCATCTTCCTCATAATAACCATCTTCCTCATAATAACCATCTTCCTCATCGTCTTCCTCATAATAACCATCTTCCTCATAATAACCGTCTTCCTCATCGTCTTCCTCATAATAACCATCTTCCTCATCGTCTTCCTCATAATAACCATCTTCCTCATCGTCTTCCTCATAATAACCATCTTCCTCATCGTCTTCCTCATAATAACCATCTTCCTCATAATAACCGTCTTCCTCATCGTCTTCCTCAAAATAACCGTCTTCCTCAAAATAACCGTCTTCCTCATAATAACCATCTTCCTCATAATAACCATCTTCCTCATCTTCTTCCTCATAATAACCATCTTCCTCATAATAACCGTCTTCCTCATCGTCTTCCTCATAATAACCATCTTCCTCATCGTCTTCCTCATAATAACCATCTTCCTCATCGTCTTCCTCATAATAACCGTCTTCCTCATAATAACTGTCTTCCTCATAATAACCGTCTTCCTCATCGTCTTCCTCAAAATAACCGTCTTCCTCATAATAACCGTCTTCCTCATCGTCTTCCTCATAATAACCATCTTCCTCATAATAACCATCTTCCTCATCGTCTTCCTCATAATAACCGTCTTCCTCATAATAACCGTCTTCCTCATAATAACCGTCTTCCTCATAATAACCATCTTCCTCATCGTCTTCCTGATAATAACCATCATCCTCATAATAACCATCTTCCTCATAATAACCGTCTTCCTCATCGTCCTCCTCATAATAACCGTCTTCCTCATAATAACCATCTTCCTCATAATAACCGTCTTCCTCATCGTCTTCCTCATAATAACCATCTTCCTCATAATAACCATCTTCCTCATCGTCTTCCTCATAATAACCGTCTTCCTCATAATAACCATCTTCCTCATAATAACCTTCTTCCTCATAATAACCATCTTCTTCATCATCTTCCTCATAATAACCATCTTCCTCATAATAACCATCTTCCTCATAATAACCATCTTCCTCATAATAACCGTCTTCCGCATCGTCTTCCGCATAATAACCATCTTCCTCATAATAACCTTCTTCCTCATCGTCTTCCTCATAATAACCGTCTTCCTCATAATAACCATCTTCCTCATAATAACCATCTTCCTCATAATAACCGTCTTCCTCATAATAACCGTCTTCCTCATAATAACCATCTTCCTCATAATAACCATCTTCTTCATCATCTTCCTCATAATAACCATCTTCCTCATAATAACCATCTTCCTCATAATAACCATCTTCCTCATAATAACCGTCTTCCGCATCGTCTTCCGCATAATAACCATCTTCCTCATAATAACCTTCTTCCTCATCGTCTTCCTCATAATAACCGTCTTCCTCATAATAACCATCTTCCTCATAATAACCATCTTCCTCATAATAACCGTCTTCCTCATAATAACCGTCTTCCTCATAATAACCATCTTCCTCATAATAACCATCTTCCTGATAATAACCATCTTCCCCTTAATAACTATCTTCCCCTTAATAACCATCTTCCTCATCATCTTCCTCATAATAACCATCTTCCTCATAATAACCATCTTCCTCATCATCTTCCGCATAATAACCATCTTCCTCATAATAACCTTCTTCCTCATAATAACCTTCTTCCTCATAATAACCATCTTCCTCATAATAACCATCTTCCTCATCGTCTTCCTCATAATAACCATCTTCCTCATAATAACCATCTTCCTCATAATAACCGTCTTCCTCATCGTCTTCCTCATAATAACCGTCTTCCTCATAATAACCATCTTCCTCATAATAACCGTCTTCCTCATAATAACCATCTTCCTCATAATAACCGTCTTCCTCATCGTCTTCCTCATAATAACCATCTTCCTCATCGTCTTCCTCATAATAACCATCTTCCTCATCGTCTTCCTCATAATAACCATCTTCCTCATAATAACCATCTTCCTCATAATAACCGTCTTCCTCATCGTCTTCCTCATCGTCTTCCTCATAATAACCATCTTCCTCATAATAACCGTCTTCCTCATAATAACCATCTTCCTCATAATAACCGTCTTCCTCATCGTCTTCC
The DNA here is from genome assembly GCF_029448725.1 of Salvelinus fontinalis. Lineage (NCBI taxonomy): Eukaryota > Metazoa > Chordata > Actinopteri > Salmoniformes > Salmonidae > Salvelinus > Salvelinus fontinalis. The sequence continues at coordinate 8,600,720 of NC_074694.1, read as the reverse complement.
TCATAATAACCATCTTCCTCATAATAACCATCTTCCTCATCGTCTTCCTCATAATAACCATCTTCCTCATAATAACCGTCTTCCTCATCGTCTTCCTCATCGTCTTCCTCATAATAACCATCTTCCTCATCGTCTTCCTCATAATAACCGTCTTCCTCATAATAACCGTCTTCCTCATCGTCTTCCTCATAATAACCATCTTCCTCATCGTCTTCCTCATAATAACCATCTTCCTCATCGTCTTCCTCATAATACCCATCTTCCTCATAATAACCATCTTCCTCATCGTGTTCCTCATAATAACCGTCTTCCTCATAATAACTGTCTTCCTCATAATAACCATCTTCCTCATAATAACCATCTTCCTCATAATAACCATCTTCCTCATCGTCTTCCTCATAATAACCATCTTCCTCATCGTCTTCCTCATAATAACCATCTTCCTCATCGTCTTCCTCATAATAACCGTCTTCCTCATAATAACCGTCTTCCTCATAATAACCATCTTCCTCATAATAACAATCTTCCTCATCGTCTTCCTCATAATAACCATCTTCCTCATCGTCTTCCTCATAATAACCGTCTTCCTCATAATAACCGTCTTCCTCATAATAACCATCTTCCTCATAATAACCGTCTTCCTCATAATAACCATCTTCCTCATAATAACCGTCTTCCTCATCGTCTTCCTCATAATAACCATCTTCCTCATCGTCTTCCTCATAATAACCATCTTCCTCATCGTCTTCCTCATAATAACCATCTTCCTCATAATAACCGTCTTCCTCATCGTCTTCCTCATCGTCTTCCTCATAATAACCATCTTCCTCATAATAACCGTCTTCCTCATAATAACCATCTTCCTCATAATAACCGTCTTCCTCATCGTCTTCCTCATAATAACCATCTTCCTCATAATAACCATCTTCCTCATCGTCTTCCTCATAATAACCATCTTCCTCATAATAACCGTCTTCCTCATCGTCTTCCTCATCGTCTTCCTCATAATAACCATCTTCCTCATCGTCTTCCTCATAATAACCGTCTTCCTCATAATAACCATCTTCCTCATAATAACCGTCTTCCTCATCGTCTTCCTCATAATAACCATCTTCTTCATCGTCTTCCTCATAATAACCATCTTCCTCATCGTCTTCCTCATAATAACCATCTTCCTCATCGTCTTCCTCATAATAACCGTCTTCCTCATAATAACCGTCTTCCTCATCGTCTTCCTCATAATAACCATCTTCCTCATCGTCTTCCTCATAATAACCATCTTCCTCATCGTCTTCCTCATAATACCCATCTTCCTCATAATAACCATCTTCCTCATCGTGTTCCTCATAATAACCGTCTTCCTCACAATAACTGTCTTCCTCATAATAACCGTCTTCCTCATCGTCTTCCTCAAAATAACCGTCTTCCTCATAATAACCGTCTTCCTCATAATAACCGTCTTCCTCATAATAACCATCTTCCTCATAATAACCATCTTCCTCATAATAACCATCTTCCTCATCGTCTTCCTCATAATAACCATCTTCCTCATCGTCTTCCTCATAATAACCGTCTTCCTCATAATAACCGTCTTCCTCATAATAACCATCTTCCTCATAATAACAATCTTCCTCATCGTCTTCCTCATAATAACCATCTTCCTCATCGTCTTCCTCATAATAACCGTCTTCCTCATAATAACCGTCTTCCTCATAATAACCGTCTTCCTCATAATAACCGTCTTCCTCATAATAACCGTCTTCCTCATAATAACCATCTTCCTCATCATCTTCCTCATAATAAACATCTTCCTCATAATAACCATCTTCCTCATAATAACCATCTTCCTCATAATAACCATCTTCCTCATCGTCTTCCTCATAACAACCGTCTTCCTCATAATAACCGTCTTCCTCATAATAACCGTCTTCCTCATAATAACCGTCTTCCTCATAATAACCGTCTTCCTCATAATAACCATCTTCCTCATCATCTTCCTCATAATAAACATCTTCCTCATAATAACCATCTTCCTCATAATAACCATCTTCCTCATAATAACCATCTTCCTCATCGTCTTCCTCATCGTCTTCCTCATAATAACCGTCTTCCTCATAATAACCATCTTCCTCATCATCTTCCTCATAATAACCGTCTTCCTCATAATAACCATCTTCCTCATAATAACCATCTTCCTCATCATCTTCCTCATAATAACCGTCTTCCTCATAATAACCATCTTCCTCATAATAACCATCTTCCTCATCGTCTTCCTCATAATAACCGTCTTCCTCATAATAACCATCTTCCTCATCATCTTCCTCATAATAACCATCTTCCTCATAATAACCGTCTTCCTCATAATAACCATCTTCCTCATCATCTTCCTCATAATAACCATCTTCATCATAATAACCGTCTTCCTCATAATAACCATCTTCCTCATCGTCTTCCTCATCGTCTTCCTCATAATAACCATCTTCCTCATAATAACCATCTTCCTCATAATAACCATCTTCCTCATCATCTTCCGCATAATTACCATCTTCCTCATAATAACCTTCTTCCTCATAATAACCATCTTCCTCATAATAACCATCTTCCTCATCGTCTTCCTCATAATAACCATCTTCCTCAAATAACCATCTTCCTCACAATAACTGTCTTCCTCATCGTCTTCCTCATAATTACCGTCTTCCTCATAATAACCATCTTCCTCATAATAACCATCTTCCTCATCATCTTCCTCATAATAACCATCTTCCTCATAATAACCATCTTCCTCATAATAACCGTCTTCCTCATCGTCTTCCTCATAATAACCATCTTCCTCATTGTCTTCCTCATAATAACCATCTTCCTCATCGTCTTCCTCATAATAACCATCTTCCTCATAATAACCGTCTTCCTCATCGTCTTCCTCATAATAACCGTCTTCCTCATCGTCTTCCTCATAATAACCATCTTCCTCATAATAACCGTCTTCCTCATCGTCTTCCTCAAAATAACCGTCTTCCTCATAATAACCATCTTCCTCATAATAACCATCTTCCTCATCGTCTTCCTCATAATAACCATCTTCCTCATTATAACTATCTTCCTCATCGTCTTCCTCATAATAACCGTCTTCCTCAAAATAACCGTCTTCCTCATAATAACCATCTTCCTCATCTTCTTCCTCATAATAACCATCTTCCTCATAATAACCGTCTTCCTCATCGTCTTCCTCATAATAACCATCTTCCTCATCGTCTTCCTCATAATAACCATCTTCCTCATCGTCTTCCTCATAATAACCGTCTTCCTCATAATAACTGTCTTCCTCATAATAACCGTCTTCCTCATCGTCTTCCTCAAAATAACCGTCTTCCTCATAATAACCGTCTTCCTCATAATAACCATCTTCCTCATAATAACCATCTTCCTCATCGTCTTCCTCATAATAACCATCTTCCTCATAATAACCATCTTCCTCATCATCTTCCTCATAATAACCGTCTTCCTCATAATAACCATCTTCCTCATCGTCTTCCTCATAATAACCATCTTCCTCATAATAACCATCTTCCTCATCGTCTTCCTCATAATAACCGTCTTCCTCATAATAACCGTCTTCCTCATCGTCTTCCTCATAATAACCATCTTCCTCATCGTCTTCCTCATAATAACCATCTTCCTCATTGTCTTCCTCATAATACCCATCTTCCTCATCGTCTTCCTCATAATAACCATCTTCCTCATCGTCTTCCTCATAATACCCATCTTCCTCATAATAACCATCTTCCTCATCGTCTTCCTCATAATAACCGTCTTCCTCATAATAACTGTCTTCCTCATAATAACCGTCTTCCTCATCGTCTTCCTCAAAATAACCGTCTTCCTCATAATAACCGTCTTCCTCATAATAACCATCTTCCTCATAATAACCATCTTCCTCATAATAACCATCTTCCTCATCGTCTTCCTCATAATAACCATCTTCCTCATCATCTTCCTCATAATAACCGTCTTCCTCATCGTCTTCCTCATAATAACCGTCTTCCTCATAATAACCGTCTTCCTCATCGTCTTCCTCATAATAACCATCTTCCTCATCGTCTTCCTCATAATAACCGTCTTCCTCATAATAACCGTCTTCCTCATAATTACCGTCTTCCTCATAATAACCGTCTTCCTCATAATAACCATCTTCCTCATCATCTTCCTCATAATAAACATCTTCCTCATAATAACCATCTTCCTCATAATAACCATCTTCCTCATAATAACCATCTTCCTCATCGTCTTCCTCATCGTCTTCCTCATAATAACCATCTTCCTCATAATAACCATCTTCCTCATCATCTTCCTCATAATAACCGTCTTCCTCATAATAACCATCTTCCTCATAATAACCATCTTCCTCATCATCTTCCTCATAATAACCATCTTCCTCATAATAACCATCTTCCTCATCGTCTTCCTCATAATAACCATCTTCCTCATAATAACCGTCTTCCTCATCGTCTTCCTCATAATAACCATCTTCCTCATCGTCTTCCTCATAATAACCATCTTCCTCATCGTCTTCCTCATAATAACCATCTTCCTCATAATAACCGTCTTCCTCATCGTCTTCCTCAAAATAACCGTCTTCCTCATAATAACCATCTTCCTCAAAATAACCGTCTTCCTCATAATAACCGTCTTCCTCATAATAACCATCTTCCTCATAATAACCATCTTCCTCATAATAACCATCTTCCTCATCGTCTTCCTCATAATAACCATCTTCCTCATCGTCTTCCTCATAATAACCGTCTTCCTCATCGTCTTCCTCATAATAACCGTCTTCCTCATAATAACCGTCTTCCTCATCGTCTTCCTCATAATAACCATCTTCCTCATCGTCTTCCTCATAATAACCGTCTTCCTCATAATAACCGTCTTCCTCATAATTACCGTCTTCCTCATAATAACCGTCTTCCTCATAATAACCATCTTCCTCATCATCTTCCTCATAATAACCATCTTCCTCATAATAACCATCTTCCTCATAATAACCATCTTCCTCATCGTCTTCCTCATCGTCTTCCTCATAATAACCGTCTTCCTCATAATAACCATCTTCCTCATCATCTTCCTCATAATAACCGTCTTCCTCATAATAACCATCTTCCTCATAATAACCATCTTCCTCATCATCTTCCTCATAATAACCATCTTCCTCATAATAACCATCTTCCTCATCGTCTTCCTCATAATAACCATCTTCCTCATAATAACCGTCTTCCTCATCGTCTTCCTCATAATAACCATCTTCCTCATCGTCTTCCTCATAATAACCATCTTCCTCATCGTCTTCCTCATAATAACCATCTTCCTCATCGTCTTCCTCATAATAACCATCTTCCTCATAATAACCGTCTTCCTCATCGTCTTCCTCAAAATAACCGTCTTCCTCAAAATAACCGTCTTCCTCATAATAACCATCTTCCTCATAATAACCATCTTCCTCATCTTCTTCCTCATAATAACCATCTTCCTCATAATAACCGTCTTCCTCATCGTCTTCCTCATAATAACCATCTTCCTCATCGTCTTCCTCATAATAACCATCTTCCTCATCGTCTTCCTCATAATAACCGTCTTCCTCATAATAACTGTCTTCCTCATAATAACCGTCTTCCTCATCGTCTTCCTCAAAATAACCGTCTTCCTCATAATAACCGTCTTCCTCATCGTCTTCCTCATAATAACCGTCTTCCTCATAATAACTGTCTTCCTCATAATAACCGTCTTCCTCATCGTCTTCCTCAAAATAACCGTCTTCCTCATAATAACCGTCTTCCTCATCGTCTTCCTCATAATAACCATCTTCCTCATAATAACCATCTTCCTCATCGTCTTCCTCATAATAACCGTCTTCCTCATAATAACCGTCTTCCTCATAATAACCGTCTTCCTCATAATAACCATCTTCCTCATCGTCTTCCTGATAATAACCATCATCCTCATAATAACCATCTTCCTCATAATAACCGTCTTCCTCATCGTCCTCCTCATAATAACCGTCTTCCTCATAATAACCATCTTCCTCATAATAACCGTCTTCCTCATCGTCTTCCTCATAATAACCATCTTCCTCATAATAACCATCTTCCTCATCGTCTTCCTCATAATAACCGTCTTCCTCATAATAACCATCTTCCTCATAATAACCTTCTTCCTCATAATAACCATCTTCTTCATCATCTTCCTCATAATAACCATCTTCCTCATAATAACCATCTTCCTCATAATAACCATCTTCCTCATAATAACCGTCTTCCGCATCGTCTTCCGCATAATAACCATCTTCCTCATAATAACCTTCTTCCTCATCGTCTTCCTCATAATAACCGTCTTCCTCATAATAACCATCTTCCTCATAATAACCATCTTCCTCATAATAACCGTCTTCCTCATAATAACCGTCTTCCTCATAATAACCATCTTCCTCATAATAACCATCTTCCTGATAATAACCATCTTCCCCTTAATAACTATCTTCCCCTTAATAACCATCTTCCTCATCATCTTCCTCATAATAACCATCTTCCTCATAATAACCATCTTCCTCATCATCTTCCGCATAATAACCATCTTCCTCATAATAACCTTCTTCCTCATAATAACCTTCTTCCTCATAATAACCATCTTCCTCATAATAACCATCTTCCTCATCGTCTTCCTCATAATAACCATCTTCCTCATAATAACCATCTTCCTCATAATAACCGTCTTCCTCATCGTCTTCCTCATAATAACCGTCTTCCTCATAATAACCATCTTCCTCATAATAACCGTCTTCCTCATAATAACCATCTTCCTCATAATAACCGTCTTCCTCATCGTCTTCCTCATAATAACCATCTTCCTCATCGTCTTCCTCATAATAACCATCTTCCTCATCGTCTTCCTCATAATAACCATCTTCCTCATAATAACCGTCTTCCTCATCGTCTTCCTCATCGTCTTCCTCATAATAACCATCTTCCTCATAATAACCGTCTTCCTCATAATAACCATCTTCCTCATAATAACCGTCTTCCTCATCGTCTTCCTCATAATAACCATCTTCCTCATAATAACCATCTTCCTCATCGTCTTCCTCATAATAACCATCTTCCTCATAATAACCGTCTTCCTCATCGTCTTCCTCATCGTCTTCCTCATAATAACCATCTTCCTCATCGTCTTCCTCATAATAACCGTCTTCCTCATAATAACCGTCTTCCTCATCGTCTTCCTCATAATAACCATCTTCCTCATCGTCTTCCTCATAATAACCATCTTCCTCATCGTCTTCCTCATAATACCCATCTTCCTCATAATAACCATCTTCCTCATCGTGTTCCTCATAATAACCGTCTTCCTCATAATAACTGTCTTCCTCATAATAACCGTCTTCCTCATCGTCTTCCTCAAAATAACCGTCTTCCTCATAATAACCGTCTTCCTCATAATAACCATCTTCCTCATAATAACCATCTTCCTCATAATAACCATCTTCCTCATCGTCTTCCTCATAATAACCATCTTCCTCATCGTCTTCCTCATAATAACCATCTTCCTCATCGTCTTCCTCATAATAACCGTCTTCCTCATAATAACCGTCTTCCTCATAATAACCATCTTCCTCATAATAACAATCTTCCTCATCGTCTTCCTCATAATAACCATCTTCCTCATCGTCTTCCTCATAATAACCGTCTTCCTCATAATAACCGTCTTCCTCATAATAACCATCTTCCTCATAATAACCGTCTTCCTCATAATAACCATCTTCCTCATAATAACCGTCTTCCTCATCGTCTTCCTCATAATAACCATCTTCCTCATCGTCTTCCTCATAATAACCATCTTCCTCATAATAACCATCTTCCTCATAATAACCGTCTTCCTCATCGTCTTCCTCATCGTCTTCCTCATAATAACCATCTTCCTCATAATAACCGTCTTCCTCATAATAACCATCTTCCTCATAATAACCGTCTTCCTCATCGTCTTCCTCATAATAACCATCTTCCTCATAATAACCATCTTCCTCATCGTCTTCCTCATAATAACCATCTTCCTCATAATAACCGTCTTCCTCATCGTCTTCCTCATCGTCTTCCTCATAATAACCATCTTCCTCATCGTCTTCCTCATAATAACCGTCTTCCTCATAATAACCATCTTCCTCATAATAACCGTCTTCCTCATCGTCTTCCTCATAATAACCATCTTCTTCATCGTCTTCCTCATAATAACCATCTTCCTCATCGTCTTCCTCATAATAACCATCTTCCTCATCGTCTTCCTCATAATAACCGTCTTCCTCATAATAACCGTCTTCCTCATCGTCTTCCTCATAATAACCATCTTCCTCATCGTCTTCCTCATAATAACCATCTTCCTCATCGTCTTCCTCATAATACCCATCTTCCTCATAATAACCATCTTCCTCATCGTGTTCCTCATAATAACCGTCTTCCTCACAATAACTGTCTTCCTCATAATAACCGTCTTCCTCATCGTCTTCCTCAAAATAACCGTCTTCCTCATAATAACCGTCTTCCTCATAATAACCGTCTTCCTCATAATAACCATCTTCCTCATAATAACCATCTTCCTCATAATAACCATCTTCCTCATCGTCTTCCTCATAATAACCATCTTCCTCATCGTCTTCCTCATAATAACCGTCTTCCTCATAATAACCGTCTTCCTCATAATAACCATCTTCCTCATAATAACAATCTTCCTCATCGTCTTCCTCATAATAACCATCTTCCTCATCGTCTTCCTCATAATAACCGTCTTCCTCATAATAACCGTCTTCCTCATAATAACCGTCTTCCTCATAATAACCGTCTTCCTCATAATAACCGTCTTCCTCATAATAACCATCTTCCTCATCATCTTCCTCATAATAAACATCTTCCTCATAATAACCATCTTCCTCATAATAACCATCTTCCTCATAATAACCATCTTCCTCATCGTCTTCCTCATAACAACCGTCTTCCTCATAATAACCGTCTTCCTCATAATAACCGTCTTCCTCATAATAACCGTCTTCCTCATAATAACCGTCTTCCTCATAATAACCATCTTCCTCATCATCTTCCTCATAATAAACATCTTCCTCATAATAACCATCTTCCTCATAATAACCATCTTCCTCATAATAACCATCTTCCTCATCGTCTTCCTCATCGTCTTCCTCATAATAACCGTCTTCCTCATAATAACCATCTTCCTCATCATCTTCCTCATAATAACCGTCTTCCTCATAATAACCATCTTCCTCATAATAACCATCTTCCTCATCATCTTCCTCATAATAACCGTCTTCCTCATAATAACCATCTTCCTCATAATAACCATCTTCCTCATCGTCTTCCTCATAATAACCGTCTTCCTCATAATAACCATCTTCCTCATCATCTTCCTCATAATAACCATCTTCCTCATAATAACCGTCTTCCTCATAATAACCATCTTCCTCATCATCTTCCTCATAATAACCATCTTCATCATAATAACCGTCTTCCTCATAATAACCATCTTCCTCATCGTCTTCCTCATCGTCTTCCTCATAATAACCATCTTCCTCATAATAACCATCTTCCTCATAATAACCATCTTCCTCATCATCTTCCGCATAATTACCATCTTCCTCATAATAACCTTCTTCCTCATAATAACCATCTTCCTCATAATAACCATCTTCCTCATCGTCTTCCTCATAATAACCATCTTCCTCAAATAACCATCTTCCTCACAATAACTGTCTTCCTCATCGTCTTCCTCATAATTACCGTCTTCCTCATAATAACCATCTTCCTCATAATAACCATCTTCCTCATCATCTTCCTCATAATAACCATCTTCCTCATAATAACCATCTTCCTCATAATAACCGTCTTCCTCATCGTCTTCCTCATAATAACCATCTTCCTCATTGTCTTCCTCATAATAACCATCTTCCTCATCGTCTTCCTCATAATAACCATCTTCCTCATAATAACCGTCTTCCTCATCGTCTTCCTCATAATAACCGTCTTCCTCATCGTCTTCCTCATAATAACCATCTTCCTCATAATAACCGTCTTCCTCATCGTCTTCCTCAAAATAACCGTCTTCCTCATAATAACCATCTTCCTCATAATAACCATCTTCCTCATCGTCTTCCTCATAATAACCATCTTCCTCATTATAACTATCTTCCTCATCGTCTTCCTCATAATAACCGTCTTCCTCAAAATAACCGTCTTCCTCATAATAACCATCTTCCTCATCTTCTTCCTCATAATAACCATCTTCCTCATAATAACCGTCTTCCTCATCGTCTTCCTCATAATAACCATCTTCCTCATCGTCTTCCTCATAATAACCATCTTCCTCATCGTCTTCCTCATAATAACCGTCTTCCTCATAATAACTGTCTTCCTCATAATAACCGTCTTCCTCATCGTCTTCCTCAAAATAACCGTCTTCCTCATAATAACCGTCTTCCTCATAATAACCATCTTCCTCATAATAACCATCTTCCTCATCGTCTTCCTCATAATAACCATCTTCCTCATAATAACCATCTTCCTCATCATCTTCCTCATAATAACCGTCTTCCTCATAATAACCATCTTCCTCATCGTCTTCCTCATAATAACCATCTTCCTCATAATAACCATCTTCCTCATAATAACCGTCTTCCTCATCGTCTTCCTCATAATAACCGTCTTCCTCATAATAACCATCTTCCTCATAATAACCGTCTTCCTCATAATAACCATCTTCTTCATCATCTTCCTCATAATAACCATCTTCTTCATCATCTTCCTCATAATAACCATCTTCCTCATAATAACCATCTTCCTCATAATAACCGTCTTCCGCATCGTCTTCCTCATAATAACCATCTTCCTCATAATAACCGTCTTCCTCATAATAACCGTCTTCCTCATCGTCTTCCTCATAATAACCATCTTCCTCATAATAACCATCTTCCTCATAATAACCGTCTTCCTCATCGTCTTCCTCATAATAACCATCTTCCTCATAATAACCATCTTCCTCATAATAACCATCTTCCTCATAATAACCATCTTCCTCATAATAACCATCTTCCTCATAATAACTGTCTTCCTCATCGTCTTCCTCATCGTCTTCCTCATAGTAACCGTCTTCCTCATAATAACCATCTTCCTCATAATAACCGTCTGCCTCATAATAACCATCTTCCTCATAATAACCGTCTTCCTCATCGTCTTCCTCATAGTAACCGTCTTCCTCATAATAACCGTCTTCCTCATAATAACCATCTTCCTCATAATAACCATCTTCCTCATCGTCTTCCTCATAATAACCATCTTCCTCATAATAACCATCTTCCTCAAAATAACCGTCTTCCTCATCGTCTTCCTCATAATAACCGACTTCCTCATCGTCTTCCTCAAAATAACCGTCTTCCTCATAATAACCGTCTTCCTCATAATAACCATCTTCCTCATAATAACCATCTTCCTCATCGTCTTCCTCATAATAACCATCTTCCTCATAATAACCATCTTCCTCATCATCTTCCTCATAATAACCGTCTTCCTCATAATAACCATCTTCCTCATCGTCTTCCTCATAATAACCATCTTCCTCATAATAACCATCTTCCTCATAATAACCGTCTTCCTCATCGTCTTCCTCATAATAACCGTCTTCCTCATAATAACCATCTTCCTCATAATAACCGTCTTCCTCATAATAACCATCTTCTTCATCATCTTCCTCATAATAACCATCTTCTTCATCATCTTCCTCATAATAACCATCTTCCTCATAATAACCATCTTCCTCATAATAACCGTCTTCCGCATCGTCTTCCTCATAATAACCATCTTCCTCATAATAACCGTCTTCCTCATAATAACCGTCTTCCTCATCGTCTTCCTCATAATAACCATCTTCCTCATAATAACCATCTTCCTCATAATAACCGTCTTCCTCATCGTCTTCCTCATAATAACCATCTTCCTCATAATAACCATCTTCCTCATAATAACCATCTTCCTCATAATAACCATCTTCCTCATAATAACCATCTTCCTCATAATAACTGTCTTCCTCATCGTCTTCCTCATCGTCTTCCTCATAGTAACCGTCTTCCTCATAATAACCATCTTCCTCATAATAACCGTCTGCCTCATAATAACCATCTTCCTCATAATAACCGTCTTCCTCATCGTCTTCCTCATAGTAACCGTCTTCCTCATAATAACCGTCTTCCTCATAATAACCATCTTCCTCATAATAACCATCTTCCTCATCGTCTTCCTCATAATAACCATCTTCCTCATAATAACCATCTTCCTCAAAATAACCGTCTTCCTCATCGTCTTCCTCATAATAACCGACTTCCTCATAATAACCGTCTTCCTCATAATAACCGTCTTCCTCATAATAACCGTCTTCCTCATAATAACCGTCTTCCTCATAATAACCATCTTCCTCATAATTACCATCTTCCTCATCGTCTTCCTCATAATAACCATCTTCCTCATAATAACCATCATCCTCATAATAACCATCTTCCTCATCATCTTCCTCATAATAACCATCTTCCTCATAATAACCATCTTCCAAATAATTACCATCTTCCTCATCGTCTTCCTCATAATAACCATCTTCCTCATAATAACCGTCTTCCTCATAATAACCTTCTTCCTCATAATAACCATCGTCCTCATAATTACCATCTTCCTCATCGTCTTCCTCATAATAACCATCTTCCTCATAATAACCATCTTCCTCATAATAACCATCTTCCTCATCGTCTTCCTCATAATAACCGTCTTCCTCATAATAACCGTCTTCCTCATCGTCTTCCTCATCATAACCGTCTTCCTCATAATAACCATCTTCCTCATAATAACCGTCTTCCTCATCGTCTTTCTCATAATAACTGTCTTCCTCATAATAATCGTCTTCCTCATCGTCTTCCTCATAATAACCGCACGTGGTTTTTACCCTCAAAACAGTAGCGCACCACCTTTCAATTGAAGCGGTGGGAAACGAAACGAAAGTGGCCACATCTCTCACAAACTTGTCAAAAAATAGAAATCACGGATAATTCCACAATAACATATAAATTGGCTTCAATAATTACAAGGACGTTTTCAAACACCAAATTGAGGAAATGTCTGATTTTCAAGGCTTTTTCGGAGCTCGAAATGTAAATTCAAGTAGACTACTTTTTGCCCCTTCTAGTATTTAAAATCTAAGTTCAAGTAGACTACTTCATGCCCCTTCTATTATTTAAAATTGCAGGTGTAACATAGAAACCAAAATGTACGTCATGTTATTTCATGACCAGATCATTTTGTGAAGAAGTCCACTAGGTTATGTCATTTGTTGTCATTATATCCAGAATAATTCATAGGAAGAGCGTTGGGTGTGGCGCAATAGTCTACCCTACATAATTGCCACAGTAAGACTCCGTGTGCAATCTGAGGTACAACAACATAAAGGCATTACCCTAATGCTTTCTCTGTTTAAATCTAACCAGAACCTGCTGTAAACCAAGCAGACAACAACAGACGATCAACATCAAGTCAATTTAATAGCCTAGTGGTTAGAGCATACTGTACTGTACTATAGTATATTGTGGGGCAGCAGGTAGCCTAGTGGTTAGAGCATACTGTACTGTACTATAGTATATTGTGGGGCGGCATGTAGCCTAGTGGTTAGAGCATACTGTACTGTACTATAGTATATTGTGGGGCGGCAGGTAGCATAGTGGTTAGAGCATACTGTACTGTACTATAGTATATTGTGGGGCGGCAGGTAGCCTAGTGGTTAGAGCATATTGTACTGTACTATAGTATATTGTGGGGCGGCAGGTAGCCTAGTGGTTAGAGCATACTGTACTGTACTATAGTATATTGTGGGGCGGCAGGTAGCCTAGTGGTTAGAGCATACCGTACTGATACTATAGTTTTATGTTGGGGCGGCAGCGAGCCTAGTGGTTAGAGCATACTGTACTGTACTATAGTATATTGTGGGGCGGCAGGTAGCCTAGTGGTTAGAGTGTACTGTACTATAGTATATTGTGGGGCGGCAGGTAGCCTAGTGGTTAGAGCATACTGTACTGTACTATAGTATTTTGTGGGGCGGCAGGTAGCCTAGTGGTTAGAGCATACTGTACTGTACTATAGTATTTTGTGGGGCGGCAGGTAGCCTAGTGGTTAGAGCATACTGTACTGTACTATAGTATTTTGTGGGGCGGCAGGTAGCCTAGTGGTTAGAGCGTTGGGCCAGTAACTGAAAGGTTCCTAGACCGAATCCCTGAGCTGACAAGGTAAATATCTGTCATTCTGCCCCTGAACAAGGCCAACCTTCCTTGCTAACATCTTTTTGTTACACAACAGCTGTTGTGATATCACAGTTTGTCCGTGATGTGTACGCCGAGGAACTTAAAACTTTCCACCATCTCCACTACTGTCCCGTCGATGTGGATTTCTCTCAACCAGCGCGACGTCATCAGAGCGTGACGTATGTTTGTTGTGTTTGAACACTGTTGAACGCCGAAACCTGAACTAAAGACCTCGGTTTAATCTTTTTATATACTTTTATTTTATGTTGGGCTAAATTGCTGTGAACGCTGCTATCTGTCCCGGGATCCTGACAGATTCTGTATAGGGGGAGAGATGTGAAAGCTAGCCTAGCTGGCTCGGTGGTCTCAAATTGGGGCCGCTAATGAATGTTTCCAGCGTTGCAGGATCTGTGCTTACTTTGCTTTGTTCCGGGACAATGTGGACTTCGCTGACTTTCAATGTAGCAACTGCTTGCTTGCAGAGGACTACTGGAGCGAAGTTGCTACTCTTGGCAAGCGAGTAGAAAACCTACATAAGCTACTAGGGAACCCACGCCCACCTACTTTTTCTTTTACTTCCACCCCAGTAGCCGGACGCCGCTCTGGTCTGGTGGAGGTTCTGCCGCCGTGTCGACTCTCCACAGCCGACTGGCCGACGCTGGGCAGGGTTCCATCCCCCTTCCCTGGAGAACGTAGCTGTTCTCGACCCAACCAACCAGCCATGGAGGTACATCACTCGTCGTAGAAGTCGAAGAAGGCATCCTCAGGCAACGGGTGTCTCCGTTGAGATGTTGAGCCCGGAACTGACACAGACCAGAAACAGCTTTGCCGACCTGGAACCAGAGGTTCTGGTGCCTTCGTCTGTGGTGGCTTCTCAATCAAGATTGGATCGGGAGGTATCTGCTTCTTCGTCCTCAGTTCTGTCTCCTTCTCCGGTGGCTTTTACCTCGGGTTTAGCTCTTCGGAGCTCCCAGCCTCACCAGACCGTGAGGCTGCCTGAGAGACCGGTCCATTCAACATCACCAGCTGTCATCATAGGCAGCTCTATGCTACCCAGGAGCACGAGTGCTACCCTGTGCTACCCAGGAGCACGAGTGTTACCCTGTGCTACCCATGAGCACGAGTACAGGACATAACAAGGCTGCTTCCGACTGTTCTACCACAGATGCGATGAGCTGACACTGTTGTAGTCAATGTGGGGTCAAATGACATCAGGAGGGCTAGCTCAGGAACATTTGTAAAAAAACAACTGATTTTAGCATTGAAAGACTCCCCCAAAAATGTTCAGTAATTTCAGGTCCAGTACCATCGTTGAGTGTGAAAGATTCAGCAGACTGCTGGCATTACAGATCTGTCTAAAAGACTACTGTAGCTCTGCTGGAGTCACTTTTATTGATAACTTTGACACCTTCTGGAAACAGGAATGACAGAGTCCGTCCAAATCATCTTGGCTCCTGGACTCTGTCCACGCATTTCAAGGCTGCGTTGAAACAATGACTGGTAAATGATCCAAGACCAGCTCAGTTAATCCCTCCCATTGTGACAATGAGTCGTCATAATGCTGCATCAAATGTACATGATCTTAGGGGCATTGGCAAACACAATGTAAGTCATTTATTTTATGTACCCCTAATTGCATCAAATGCATCTGTTTATCCTACAGCTATTGTAAGCAGTAATCATGAGCCTATAAACCAGAGTTACACTGTTAGCACTGAGGCGGTGTGCACTAGTAGGAAGACCACTTTATGCAGCTCACCCTGCACTATCAGCTCCAATGTAGCCAGCAGCATACCACCCTGCATACCACTGCTGGCTTGCTTCTGAAGCTAAGCAGGGTTGGTCCTGGTCAGTCCCTGGATGGGAGACCAGATGCTGCTGGAAGTGGTATTGGAGGGCCAGTAGGAGGCACTCTTTCCTCTGGTCTAATAAAATATCCCAATGCCCAAGGGCAGTGATTGGGGACACTGCCCTGTGTTTAGGGTGCCGTCTTTCGGATGGGACGTTAAACGGGTGTCCTGACTCTCTGAGGTCATTAAAGATCCCATGGCACTTATCGTAAGAGTAGGGGTGTTAACCCCGGTGTCCTGGCTAAATTCCCAATCTGGCCCTCAAACCATCATGGTCACCTAATAATCCCCAGTTTACAATTGGCTCATTCATCCCCCTCCTCTCCCCTGTAACTATTCCCCAGGTCGTTGCTGCAAATGAGAACGTGTTCTCAGTCAACTTACCTGGTAAAATAACGATAAATAAAAATGTAAATAACATGAGTAAGTCTACCTCTGATAAGCTTCCCAGTAAAGCATTAAAAACAATCAAGCAACCCAGAAAACTGCTAAAAATAGTCTGAAAAACAAGATCCATGAAGTCAATAACTTGCTTATATCAGACGACATTCATATTCTGAATATCTCTGTAACTCACTTAGATAATACCTTTGAGGATACAGTGGTAGCAATACACGGTTAAAATATCTAGAGAAAAGACAGAAATGCCAACGGAGGAGGTGTTGCGGCCTATATTCAGAACCACATTCGTGTAAAGCTAAGAGACGATCTATTGTTATATACTGTTGAAGTAATATGGCTACTTGGGTCAAACGTTTCGGTTAGCCTGCATCAACCATCCCACAATAAGTTGGGTTTGGCCCATTCCTCCAGACAGAGCTGGTGTAACTGAATCAGGTTTGTCTCCTGTGCCGTATGGTATTCACATCAAATAGCCCCCGCAATATACAACTTTTCAGGGAAGTTAGGAACCAATATACATAGGCAGTTAGGAAAGCAACGGCGAGCTTTTTAAAACAGAAATTTGCATCCTGCAGCACAAACTCCAAAAAGTTCTGGGACACTGTAAAGTCCATGGAGAATAAGAGCACCTTCTCCCAGCTGCCCACTGCACTGAGGCTAGGAAACACTGTCACCACTAATAAATCCACAATAATTGAGAATTTCAATAAGCATTTTTCTACAGCTGGCCATGCTTTCCACCTGGCCACCCCTACCCGGTCAAAAGCACTGCACCTCCCACAGCAACTAGCCCAAGGCTCCCTCATTTCTCATTCACCCAAATCCAGATAGCTGATGTTCTGAAAGAGCTGCAAAATCTGGACCCCTACAAATCAGCAGGGCTAGACAATCTGGGCCCTCTCATTCTAAAATTATCAGCCGAAATTGTTGCAACCCCTATTACTAGCCTGTTTACCTTCTCTTTCGTATCGTCTGAGAATCCCCAAAGATTGGAAAGCTGCCGCGGTCATCCCCCTCTTCAAAGGGGAGACACTCTAGACCCAAACTGCTACAGACCTATATCTATCCTACCCTGTCTTTCTAAGGTCTTCGAAAGCCAAGTTAACAAACAGATCATCGACCATTTTGAATCCCACCGTACCTTCTCCACTTTGCAATCTGGTTTCCAAGCTGGTCATGGGTGCACCTCAGCCACGCTCAACGTCCTAAACGATATCATAACCGCCATCGAAAAGGGACAATACTGTGCAGCTGTATTCATCGACCCGGCCAAGGCTTTCGACTCTGTCAATCACCACATTCTTATCGGCAGACTCAACAGCCTTGGTTTCTCAAATGACTGCCTCGCCTGGTTCACCAACTACTTCTCAGATCGGAGTGCCTGTTGTCCGGACCTCTGGCAGTCTCTATGGGGGTGCTACAGGGTTCAATTCTCGGGCCGACTCTTTTCTCTGTATACATCCATGTTGTCGCTCTTGCTGCTGGTGATTCTCTGATCCACCTCTACGCAGATGACACCATTCTGTACACTTCTGGCCCTTCTTTGGACAATGTGTTAACTATCCTCCAGATGAGCTTCAATGCCACACAACTCTCCTTCCGTGGCCTCCAACTGCTCTTAAATGCAAGTAAAACTAAATGCATGCTCTTCAACCGATCGCTGCTCGCACCTGCCCGCCCGTCCAGCATCACTACCCTGGACGGTTCTGACTTAGAATATGTGGACAACTCAAATACCTAGGTGTCTGGTTAGACTGTAAACTCTCCTTCCAGACTCACATTAAGCATCTCCAATCCAAAATGAATTCTAGAATCTGCTTCCTATTTCACAACAAAGCATCCTTCACTCATGCTGCCAAACATACCCTCGTAAAACGGACTATCCTGCCGATCCGCGTCATTTAGGAAGTAGCCTCCAACACTCTACTCAGTAAATTGGATGCAGTCTATCACAGTGCCATCCGTTTTGTCACCAAAGCCCCATACACTACCAACCACTGCGACCTGAATTCTCTCGTCGGCTGGTCCTCGCTTCATATTCGTCACCAAACTCACTGGCTCCAGGTCATCTAGAAGTCTTTGCTACATAAAGCCCCGCTTTATCTCAGCTCGCTGATCACCAAAGCAGCACCCACCTATAGCACAAGCTCCAGCAGGTATATTTCACTTGTCACCCCCAAAGCCAATTCCTTGTTTGGCCGCCTTTCCTTCTAGTTCTCTGCTGCCAATGACTGGAACGAATTGCAAAAATCAGTGAAGCTGGAGACCCATGTCTCCTTAATGACTCCAACCTAAGTGTATGGAAACTTCCGACTTCAACTGTACACATGGATTTAGTACTGTAGATTTGTGGTAGTGGAGTAGGGGCCTGAGGGCACACAGTGTGTTGTGAAATCTGTGAATGTATTGTAATGTTTTTAAAATTGTTTAAACTGCCATAATTTTGCTGGACCCCAGGAAGAGTAGCTGCTGCTTTGGCACTTATAAATACAAATATGGGGTGCTCCCTCTGCTGTTTCCTGAAGTCCACGATCATCTCCTTTGTTTCGTTGACGTTGAGTGAGAGGTTATTTTCCTGACATCACACTCCGAGGGCACTCACCTCTCCCCTATAGGCCGTCTCGTCGTTGTTGGTTAACTTCGTTGATATAGGGGGCAGCATTTTCACTTTTGGATGAATTGCGTGCCCATAGTGAACTGCCTCCTACTCTGTCCCAGATGCTAATATATGCATATTAGTATTACTATTGGATAGAAAACACTCTGAAGTTTATAGCACTGTTTGAATGATGTCTGTGAGTATAACAGAACTCATATAGCAGGCAAAAACCTGAGAAACAATCCAAACAGGAAGTGAGAATTATGAGACTGGTCGAGGTTAAAGTCATCGCCTATTCAATTCCCTGTAATATATGGATCTGTTTGCACTTCCTACGCATGCCACTAGATGTCAACAGTCTGTAGAACGCTGAATGAAGCCTCTAGTGTGATGTGGGGCCGGATGGGAGGTGTTTCAGTCATTGGTCTGGCTGATTGCCAGTTCTTGATCATGCGCTTTCCTCATGATATCGCCTTGCGTTCCATTACTTATACAGACATGAAGGAATGCTCCGGTTGGAACGTTATTGGATATATATGATAACAACATCCTGAAGATTGATTCTCTCCCTTGTTTGACCAGTTTATTCGACTTGTAATATAACTTTTAGAAGTTTTCATCCGACGTTTGCCTGCACCTGCGCGAGCGTTTGGACACGTGTACTACACATGCTAGCAAAAGTAGCTATTTGGACATAAGTAATATGTTGAACAAAACAACGATTTATTGTGGAACTAGGATTTCTGGCAGTGCATTCTGATGAACATAATCAAAGGTAAGGGAATATTTATGAGGTAATTTTGTATTTCTGTTGACTCCAACATGGCGGAGAAATGTTGTTAAATCTGAGCGCTGTCTCAGATTATTGCATGGTGTGCTTTTTACGTAAAGTTTTTTTAAGATCTGAAACAGCGGTTGCATTAATAACTAGTGTATCTTTAATTCTGTGTAGAACATGTATCTTTCATCAAAGTTTATGATGAGAATTTATGTTATTTGACGTGGCTCTCTGTAATTACTCCGGATGTTTTAGAGGCATTTCTGAACATGGCGCCAATGTAAACCGAGATTTGTGGATATAAATATGCACATTATCGAACAAAACATAAATGTATTGTGTAACATGATGTCCTATGAGTGTCATCTGATGAAGATCATCAAAGGTTAGTGATTAATTTTATCTCTATTTCTGCTTTTTGTGACTACTATCTTTTGCTGGGAAAATGGCTGTGTTTTTCTGTGGCTATGTACCGAGCTAACATAATTGTTTGGTGTGCTTTCCCCGTAAATCCTTTTTGAAATCAGACATTGGCTGGATTCACAACATGTGTAGTTTTAATTTGGTGTCTTTCATGTGTGATTTCATGAAAGATTGATTTATTATAGTAATATATTTGAATTTGGCGCGCTACATTTTTTCTGGATTTTGGCCAAGTGGGACGCTACCATCCCACCTATCCCAGAGAAGTTAACAAGCCTACCACTATAGTGTCGTCTGCAAACTTGATGATTGTGTTGGAGGCATGCATGACCACGCAGTCATGGATGAACAGGGTGTACAGGAGAGGGTTGAGAACACACCCTTGTGGGGCCCCAGTGTTGAGGATCAGTGGGGTGGAGATGTTTGTATTATGCAAGAAATGTTGGTGAAAACGCTTTTATGTGCAAAAATGCACGGTGCCTTCGGAAAGTATTCAGACCCCTTTACTTTTTCCACATTTTGTTAAGTTACAGCCTTATTCTGACATTTATTCAATTGTTTTTTTCCTCATCTATCTACACACAATACGCTATAATGACAAAGCAAAAACAGGTTTAGACATTTAAAAAAACTGAAATATCACATTTAAATAAGTATTCAGACCCTTTACTCAGTACTTTGTTGAAACACCTTTGGCAGCGATTACAGCCTGGAGTCTTCTTGGGTATGACGCTACAAGCTTGGCACACCTGTTTTGGGGAGTTTCTCCCATTCTTCTCTGCAGATCCTCTCAAGCGCTGTCAGGTTGGATGGGGAGCGTCGCTGCACAGCTACTTTCAGGTCTCTCCAGAGATATTTTGCAAATAATTTCATTAAAAATCCTACAATGTGATTTTCTGCATTATTCTTCTCATTTTGTCTGTCATAGTTGAAATGTACCTATGATGAAAATTACAGGCCTCTCTTATCTTTTTAAGTGGGAGAACTTGCACAATTGGTGTCTGACTAAATACTTTTTTGCCCCACTTTATAATAACCATTGTTTCGAAGTGAACTTGGAACATTCAAACCACACGCGGACCAGTTAGAAACCCCTTCGCCTACTGGATCCAGTCTGCGGGGCGTATGTTTGACTACCCTAGTGTAGAGATATCATTTAAATAACATTTCATTTAAATACAAATCAGACCGCAGAGTTAGACCTAAAGCTTTACAGCAGAGAACAATCTATATATTCCTACTGGATTGTGTGGAAGAGTTTGCCTTATGGACTGAATGTGCTGTTCGTTCAGAGAGACTGTGTCAAGGCCTTTTATCTGTGGATTAGCTGCCATTAAGCCTTTAGCCTGATAAATTAGGATGAATAAAGATTATTACTAAATGCTTATGCTTCCTAATGCCTGCGATTGAATTTCTGAATCGTATTTAATTACTACGGCTATAGTAATTCTAGAGATACGAAGAGTATAGCCATAGAGATGTGAGGAGGTTTGTGTGTCTGTGTGACTGTGTGTGGGTGTGTGCGCGCGTGTGTGTGTGCACGTGCACATTTGTGCTTGCGAGCTTTCTGAGGAGGTGCTAGTTAGTGTTTTGCTGAATTACACCAAAATGCATTGGTGCGTGTTCTTCCCTATCTATTTGTTTCAGCCTCTCTGCAGCTGAGTGTGTGTTTGTGTGTGTGTGTGATTGTGTGTGTCTATGTTGTGTGCTTTAGATTACAATCAAGAGGTAACGGTAGAGTGATTATTTCCCCCTGTAGTAGACCCCCCCCTCCCACCCTTAAGTCAGGGCTTGGAGCCAAATGGATGGTGTGCCATGTTAATTGCCTTGAAAACGCCCTCCAGTGTAAAAATCTAATTATCTCTGGTCCATCTTATTTGGGGAGGCCTATAATTGTTTCAATATTATACATCCAAAGAGCCTGAAACTGCAGAATGGCCTGATAATCGCTTCTTAAACAAGTTTCCCCTCAAATAAAACATTCTTTATACTGTAAAACTTCCTTGGCTTCATCCTGTATTAATTTCCCCAGAGAAGAACTTGGCAAAGGGGAGCGATGAGATTAGGGATACTGACCAGGAGTGATCACATGCAAGAATGGATGCACGCACGCACGCACGAACACACACACACACACACACACACACACACACACACACACACACACACACACACACACACACACACACACACACACACACACACACACACACACACACACACACACACACACACACACACACACACACAGCACAGGAAAAAACAATTGCACTGTATATCTATGCTACCACAAATTCACAGCTAGCTCTCACAGTCTCACGTCAGAATTTGATGTTTCTCAAATGTCAAATTTCAAAGTTGTTCCAAACGTCAAAATTTCAAAGTGTTACGTTTAGTCACTAAATCCAAAATCTTAAGGTTAGGCACTTTGAATGGTTAAGGTAGGAGTTTTGGTTTAAAACGAAAATATCAAAAACAACTTTCTATCGCTCGATTCAAACATCCGCAATCCACGTACACAACGCCCGAGCAAAACCGAAACCTGCTTTAAGGAAACAGAGCTCACTGTTGCTCCTAGAGAACGTCCTCAGACATGGATAGACGTCGAATACTGACTTGTATCACAGGTGACCTGGCTGCAAATATAATCTATTTACAGCTGTCTGGAAACACACACAAACCCCTTAGTGTCGAGGAAGGGGCTCCACTCGGATTCATCTGGATTTCATTGAAGGGGTTTGTGCTGCCAGCCACAACAATGATGAAAGGACATTTCTTGTATCAGTTATGTAATATGACACTTCGACAGCATTAAAAAATCATGAAAGGAGTGTTATGTGGAGGACAGCAGAGAGCTGGGAGGGTGGTGTAGAGGACAGCAGAGAGCTGAGAGGGTGGTGTAGAGGACAACAGAGAGCTGGGAGGATGGTGTAGAGGACAACAGAGACCTGGGAGGGTGATGTGGAGGAAGGACAACAGAGACCTGGGAGGATGGTGTAGAGGACAACAGAGAGCTGGGAGGATGGTGTAGAGGACAACAGAGAGCTGGGAGGGTGATGTAGAGGACAGCAGAGAGCTGGGAGGGTGATGTAGAGGACAACAGAGAGCTGGGAGGATGGTTTAGAGGACAACAGAGACCTGGGAGGATGATGTGGAGGGAGGACAGCAGAGAGCTGGGAGGATGGTGTAGAGGACAACAGAGACCTGGGAGGGTGGTGTAGAGGACAACAGAGACCTGGGAGGGTGATGTAGAGGACAACAGAGAGCTGGGAGGGTGATGTAGAGGGAGGACAGCAGAGAGCTGGGAGGATGGTGTAGAGGACATCAGAGAGCTGGGAGGGTGATGTAGAGGACAACAGAGAGCTGGGAGGATGGTGTAGAGGACAACAGAGAGCTGGGAGGATGGTGTAGAGGACAGCAGAGACCTGGGAGGATGATGTGGAGGGAGGACAGCAGAGAGCTGGGAGGATGGTGTAGAGGACAACAGAGACCTGGGAGGGTGGTGTAGAGGACAACAGAGACCTGGGAGGGTGATGTAGAGGACAACAGAGAGCTGGGAGGGTGATGTAGAGGGAGGACAGCAGAGAGCTGGGAGGATGGTGTAGAGGACAGCAGAGAGCTGGGAGGGTGGTGTAGAGGACAACAGAGAGCTGGGAGGGTGGTGTAGAGGACAGCAGAGACCTGGGAGGGTGATGTAGAGGACAACAGAGAGCTGAATAATGTTGGATTATGTCAGTGGGAGTGTGTTCTACTGAAGTTCTAAGTAGATAGACATTATAGAGGCATATAGACATCGTCCTGTGTTAGTCGAGAGAGCACGGCGCTTGCAACAACACAGGTCATGGTGTTTGATTCCCGCTGGGGCCACCCATGCGTAAGATGTATGCCTGCATTATTAGCTTTACAGTAGACAGTTTCAGGCAAAAACATGAAACTAGGTCTAGTGTCTGTTAGGTACAATTTGTCATAAAAAAACAGGTGATGTACTGCCTACAGAAGGAAACAAATAGAAAACATTGGATTTGAAATATCTCAGATGCCCAATGCATTACATTTACATTTAAGTCATTTAGCAGACGCTCTTATCCAGAGCGACTTAGAGGATCATATTTTACTGCTTATAAAATATCCCTTGATGTTCTCTGTATAAAATAACCCTATTAAAACACACATGTACAGTATGTAATCAAAATAAACAGTAAATGGAAACTGATGTGGGTGAATGTGAAGAATTTCAAGGATAAAAGCGTTTGGATGGATAGATGGATAGGACGCGGTCTCTCTCTCTCTCTGTCTCTCTCTCTCTCTCTCTCTCTCTCTCTCTCTCTCTCTCTCTCTCTCTCTCTCTCTCTCTCTCTCTCTCTCTGCTCTCTCTGCTCTCTCTCTGCTCTCTCTCTGCTCTCTCGTAGTGAGTTCATGAGATCCACAGATCAACTATGCCTGTCTGGCAGTGTGTTGTTGCATGCCAACAACATACCTTCTGGCCATGTCTAGAGTTTAAACCTGAGGTACCCCTGAAGCTTGACCTGAACCCCATCGAACCTCTTTTGGGATGAATTGGAACGCCGATTGTGAGCCAGGCCTAATCACCTAACATCAGTTCCTGACCTTACTGATGCTCTTGTGGCTGAATGGAAGAAAGTCCCTGCAGCAATGTTACAATGTTACAAAAGTCCCCGCAGCAATGTCACTCACCCAGAAGAGTGGAGGCTGTTATAGCAGCGAAGGGGGGGACCAACTCATGATGAACCCATTATTCTGGAATGACGAGCAGTTGTCCACATACTTTTGGTAATGTAGTCATGTAGTTTATTTATCAATTAATGCATCTCCGTTTTCATTTGAAGCATATTTCTGTCCTTCGCTTGTTTGTAACAATTGCAAAGACATTGCCAGCGGAAGAGCAACAAAAAAAAGCATCTAACGGGCACACTTAGCTGTTCTACGAGTGAATAACAACTAAACAATAAACATTTTCTAGCAATTCTAGCAACGAGCAACTTTAGTAACATTGTTTTTTTTGGGAAACAGCTTGGAGATTTTTTATCAATGCTCAATAGGAAGGTTCTAACGATGAACTTAGTCTTAAAACTTCTTATGGCTGCAGGGGCAGTATTGAGTAGCTTGGATGAAAGGTGCACAGAGGTGCCCATAGTAAACTGCCTGCTCCTCAGTCCCAGTTGCTAATATATGCATATTATTAGTAGTATTGGATAGAAAACACTCTGAAGTTTCTAAAACTGTTTGAATGATGTCTGTGAGTAAAACAGAACTCATATGGCAGGCAAAAACCTGAGAAGTTCCACTTTCTGTTTGGATTTTTTCTGGGGGGTGGCAGATTTTCAACAAACAAAAAATCCAACCAGGAAGTGGGAAACCTGAGGTTTGTAGGTTTTCAACTCATCGCCTATCGAATACACAGCGAGATATGGGACAGTTTGCACTTCCTATCGGCTTCCACTAGATGTCAACAGTCTGTAGAACCGTGTCTGATGCTTCTACTGTGAAGTGGGGCCGAAGGAGAGGGGAATGAGTAAAGTCTACCATGACCTGACCATGAGCGTTCACATGAGAGGGAGCTCTGTTCCATCGCACTTCTGAAGTCAATGTAATTCTCCGGTTGGAACGTTATTGAAGATTTATGTTAAAAACATCCTAAAGATTGATTCAATACATCGTTTGACATGTTTCTACTGACTGTTACGGAACTTTTTGACATTTCGTCTGCTTTTAGTGAACGCAATTCGTGACTTTGGATTTGTTTACCAAACATGCTAACAAAAGTAGCTATTTGGACATAAATGATGGACATTACCGAACAAAACAAACATTTCTTGTGGAAGTGGGAATCCTGGGAGTGCATTCCGACGAAGATCAGTAAAGGTAAGTGAAGATTTATAATGCTATTTATGACTTTTGTTGACGCCACAATTTGGCGGGTAACTGTTTGGCTTCCTTTTGTGGCTGAACGCTGTTCTCAGATTATTGAATATTGTGCTTTTGCCGTAAAGCTTTTTTGAAATCTGAAACAGCGGTTGCATTAAGAACAAGTTTATCTTTAATTCTATGCAAAACATGTATCTTTCATCAAAGTTTATGATGAGTATTTCTGTTATTTGACGTGGTTCTCTAATTTCCCAGGATATTTTGGAGGCATTTCTGAACATGGCGCCAATGTAAACTAAGGTTTTTGGATATAAATATGAACTTTATCGAACTAAACATATATCTATTGTGTAACATGAAGTCCTATGAGTGTCATCTGATGAAGATCGTCAAAGGTTAGTGATTCATTTTATCTCTATTTCTGTTTTTTGTCT
>NC_074694.1:8563971-8571471 GCF_029448725.1 Salvelinus fontinalis | reverse complement strand
TTTTTGAAATCAACAAACCATGAGAAGACTTTGCTTTTGTTTTGTTTGGATGGTTTGTCAATAAGGGTTTGCAGGGTGAATACGTGGTCTGTCGTATGATATTTTGGTAAGAAGTCAATTGCACATTTGCTCAGGACATTGTTTTCACTGAGGAAATGTTGGAGTCTGCTTTTTCAGAAAATGCTGCTGATGTATATTCCACGCTAATTATTTGGTTCAAATGTCTCTCTCCGTCTTTCTCTCGTACTTTCTCTTGTTTTCTCGCGCTTTCTCTCGCTCTCTCGCTCTCTATGTATCTCTCTGTCATGGATCCCCCCGGTACTGATGCCCGTCACCGGCTTTCTAGGCTTCACCGAGCGGGAATTTATTATCATCAACCCCGGACTGTCTTGTCTGATTACACACAACCTGGTTCCCATTTCCCCTGATTAGTATGATACGTGCCTTCGGTTCCCTCTGTCTTTCTCGGTTATTGTTCCCATGTCCGTTGGTGGTGTGAGTACCTATGTGTTGGTGCAGCTGTTATGCTGCGTGCTATGTATATATGGTGTATGATGGGTATCGTCCCGTGTCGTTCAACAAGGTTGACCCTCGCTCTTTTGTTTGGGTACAGCCCGGTGTTTTTGTATACGTGTTTGTGTTTGTTGTGGGTGTATTAAAACCCCCTATTGTGTATTCCTGCACCTGTCTCCAAAATCTTTTATGCCAGCGTGACACTCTCTCTCTCCCTCTCTATGTATCGTTCTATGTATCTCTCTATTTTTCTCTCTATGTCTCTCTTTATGTCCCTCTCGGCCTCCCTCCCTCTCTCTCTATCTGCCTCTCTCTGTCTCTATCTCTGTCTCTTTCTCTCTTTCTCTCTGTGGTAGGGAGGTAGGAAGGTTGAGAAAGGGAAAAGTCAAGGAAACTCGCCACAAACTGTGCTTGAAAAGCATGACAATTCTATTATGGTAACATTTTCATCGTAGCATCTAAAATGAAAATGTTAAATTATTGGACAACTGCCAAAAGGCTATGTTTGCACAGTAAAAAGTGATACTTTTCAAAGTGCATTGAGTTTCCTTGAGTTTTTACTACTGTTGCATATCTATCTCCAACATGTGAACAAACGCTCCAGCTGAATGGGCTGTTGACTCCTACGTACCGGGACTCGATGTGGGATTTCATTTCACAAGGTGAAAAAACAAAACCCTGAAACCGTCATGGTCTCTCACCTCCTTTCTTGTGTCCATCCTCAGTGTCCTGGTCTGTAGCCACAGCATTATCTCATGAAGAAAACAAGAGAGAGAAAATTGGACCCTGAAAAAAGCTTATCTACTGATGTCACCAAACACTATCTACTGATATCACAAAACACTATCTACTGATATCAGCAAACACTATCTACTGATATCACAAAACACTATCTACTGATATCAGCAAACACTATCTACTGATATCACAAAACACTATCTACTGATATCACAAAACACTATCTACTGATATCACAAAACACTATCTACTGATATCAGCAAACACTATCTACTGATATCACAAAACACTATCTACTGATATCAGCAAACACTATCTACTGATATCACAAAACACTATCTACTGATATCAGCAAACACTATCTACTGATATCACAAAACACTATCTACTGATATCACAAAACACTATCTACTGATATCACAAAACACTATCTACTGATGTCACCAAACACTATCTACTAATCTACTGATATCACCAAACACTATCTACTGATATCACAAAACACTATCTACTGATATCACAAAACACTATCTACTGATATCACAAAACACCATCTACTGATGTCACCAAACACTATCTACTAATCTACTGATATCACCAAACACTATCTACTGATATCACAAAACACTATCTACTGATATCACAAAACACTATCTACTGATATCACAAAACACTATCTACGAATCTACTAATATCACAAAACACTATCGACTGATATCACAAAACACTATTTACTGATATCACAAAACACTATTTACTGATATCACAAAACACCATCTACTGATATCACAAAACACTATCTACTGATATCACAAAACACTATCTACTGATATCACAAAACACTATCTACTAATCTACTGATATCACAAAACACTATCTACTAATCTACTGATATCACAAAACACTATCTACTGATATCACAAAACACTATCTACTGATATCACAAAACACTATCTACTAATCTACTGATATCACAAAACACTATCTACTGATATCACAAAACACTATTTACTAATCTACTGATATCACAAAACACTATCTACTAATCTACTGATATCACAAAACACTATCTACTGATATCACAAAACACTATTTACTAATCTACTGATATCACAAAACACTATTTACTAATCTACTGATATCACAAAACACTATCTACTAATCTACTGATATCACAAAACACTATCTACTAATCTACTGATATCACAAAACACCATCTACTGATATCACAAAACACTATCTACTAATCTACTGATATCACAAAACACCATCTACTGATATCACAAAACACTATCTACTAATCTACTGATATCACAAAACACCATCTACTGATATCACAAAACACTATCTACTAATCTACTGATATCACCAAACACTATCTACTGATATCACAAAACACTATCTACTGATATCACCAAACATTATCTACTGATATCACAAAACACTATCTACTGATATTACAAAAGACTATCTACTAATCTACTGATATCACGAAACACCATCTACTGATATCACAAAACACTATCTACTGATATCACAAAACACTATCGACTGATATCACAAAACACTATTTACTGATATCACAAAACACTATCTACTGATATCACAAAACACTATCTACTGATATCACAAAACACCATCTACTGATATCACAAAACACTATCTACTGATATCACAAAACACTATTTACTGATATCACAAAACACTATCTACTGATATCACCAAACATTATCTACTGATATCACAAAACACTATCTACTAATCTACTGATGTCACCAAACACTATCTACCGATGTCACAAAACACTATCTACTGATATCACCAAACACTATCTACTGATATCACAAAACACTATCTACTGATATCACAAAACACTATCTACTGATATCACAAAACACTATCTACGAATCTACTAATATCACAAAACACTATCGACTGATATCACAAAACACTATTTACTGATATCACAAAACACTATTTACTGATATCACAAAACACCATCTACTGATATCACAAAACACTATCTACTGATATCACAAAACACTATCTACTAATCTACTGATATCACAAAACACCATCTACTGATATCACAAAACACTATCTACTAATCTACTGATATCACAAAACACCATCTACTGATATCACCAAACACTATCTACTGATATCACCAAACACTATCTACTGATATCACCAAACACTATCTACTGATATCACCAAACACTATCTACTGATATCACAAAACACCATCTACTGATATCACAAAACACTATCTACTGATATCACCAAACACTATCTACTAATCTACTGATATCACGAAACACCATCTACTGATATCACAAAACACTATCTACTGATATCACAAAACACTATCTACTGATATCACAAAACACTATCTACTGATATCACAAAACACTATTTACTGATATCACAAAACACTATCTACTGATATCACAAAACACTATCTACTGATATCACAAAACACTATCTACTGATATCACAAAACACTATTTACTGATATCACAAAACACTATCTACTGATATCACAAAACACTATCTACTGATATCACAAAACACCATCTACTGATATCACAAAACACTATCTACTGATATCACAACACACTATCTACTGATATCACAACACACTATCTACTGATATCATAAAACACTATCTACTGATATCACAAAACACTATCTACTGATATCACAAAACACTATCTACCAATGTCACCAAACACTATCTACTGATATCACCAAACACTATCTACTGATATCACCAAACACTATCTACTGATATCACAAAACACTATCTACCGATATCACAAAACACGATCTACTGATATCACAAAACACTATCTACTGATATCACAAAAAGACTTGATTGATATCACCAAACACTATCTACTGATGTCACAAAACACTATCTACTAATCTACTGATATCACAAAACACTTGATATCACCAAACACTATCTACTGATATCACAAAAACACTTGATTGATGTCACCAAACACTATCTACTGATGTCACAAAACACTATCTACTGATGTCACAAAACACTATCTACTGATGCCACAAAACACTATCTACTAATCTACTGATATCACAAAACACTATCTACTGATATCACAAAACACTATCTACTGATATCACAAAACATTAGCTACTGATATCACAAAACACTATCTACTGATGTCACCAAACACTATCTACTGATATCACAAAACACTATTTACTGATATCACAAAACATTAGCTACTGATATCACAAAACACTATCTACTGATGTCACCAAACACTATCTACTGAAATCACAAAACACTATTTACTGATATCACAAAACACTATCTACTGATGTCACCAAACACTATCTACTGATACTGTAGTGTAGTAGCATCAACATGGGTTAGGCCTATCCCTGTAAACATAGGTAGTTAGAGTACTGACCACCAAGGACCAAGGAGTTCAGGTACAACTGCCAAAGAAAGCCTTATGAAAACAGGTCCATCCACTGCGAATAGGGTGCTGAGTTCATTTACACACAGATTGAACCCTGCAAACAGACTATTACATTGAGAAGTATAAAAACATTGTTTTTAATCACATTCGACAAAGATAGTCTCCCATTGACAACCATGAATGATGTATGCAAAAGTCCATGTTTATTTTGGCCATATCTTGAATATCTAATACATGGCCAAAAGTACATAGTCTTCTTCGCCAAAACGTAGCTAGTAAGCATGTCAGAGCATCTCACAAGTCTAACCATCATACACTTAATCTCTTTGTCTCTGTCTCTGTCTCCCTCCCTCCCGGATTAAATAAAATAAACAGATTCAAATAAAATAGCTCACATTCCCACAAAATCACTAGAAGTTCAGCCTTTTAGAGCTCTGCTGTATTGAACACATCACTGACGATCTGAAATGCACAACAGTGCATCTTCAACCTCAGGAGGGTGAAGAAATTCGGCTTGGTCCTCACAAACGTCTAAAGATGTAACGGCATTCATCGGAAGAAGGTGAGGACCAAGGTGCTGCGTGTTACGTGTTGATATTATTTATTTGAAACTGAACACTAACTACAAAATAACAAAAGGAATAACCGAAACAGTTCTGACAGGTGATACAAACACTAAAAATAAAATAACTACCAACAAACACAGGTGGGAACAGGCTACCTGAGTATGGTTCTCAGTCAGAGACAACGATTGACAGGTGCCTCTGATTGGGAACCATACCAGGCCAACACACATAGAACTACAAAACATAGAACAAAACACAGAATGCCCACCCCAACTCACGCCATGACCAAACCAAAATAGAGACATAAACAAGGAACCAAGGTCAGGGCGCAGGATACCCTGGGCCGAAACGGCGTACCGGAGACCAAACACGCTGAGCTGGCACAATCCGCCCTGGCTGGATGCCCACTCTCACATAGCATTGGCGGGGGGCTGGCCTATAGCGCTGCGGGCTATGAGCGCGTACTGGCGACACCGTGCGCTTCACCGCATAACACGGTGCCTGACCAGTACTACGCTGCTTCCGGTAAGCCCGGGGAGTTGGCTCAGGTCTATCGCCTGACTCCGCCAATCTCCCCGTGTGACCCCCCCAAAATTTTGGGAGGGCTGCCTGTTGTGCTGCCGTACTAACTCCTCATAGTGTCTCCGCTCAGCCTTAGCTGCCTCCAATTCCTCCTGCGGACGGCGATACTCCCCAGCCTGTGCCCAGGGTCCCTCGCCTTCCAATATCTCCTCCCAAGTCCATTTCTCCAGATAACTCTGCTCCTCCTTACCACGCTGCTTGGTCCTTTTTTGGTGGGTAGGTCTGTAATGGCATTCATCGGAAGAAGGTGAGGGACAAAGTGCAGAGTGATACGTGTTCATATTATTTATTCGAAACTGAACACTAAATACAAAATAACAAAAGGAATAACCGAAACAGTTCTGACAGGTGATACAAACACTAAACAGAAAATAACTACCCACAAACACAGGTGGGAACAGGCTACCTAAGTATGGTTCTCAATCAGAGACAACGATTGACAGCTGCCTCTGATTGGGAACCATACCAGGCCAACAGCCTCCCGGGTGGCGCAGTGGTCTAGGGCACTGCATCGCAGTGCTAGCTGCGCCACCAGAGTCTCTGGGTTCGCGCCCCGGCTGGGCTGGGTTCGCGCCCAGGCTCTGTCGCAGCCGGCCGCAACCGGGAGGTCCGTGGGGCGACGCACAATTGGCATAGCGTCGTCCGGGTTAGGGAGGGTTTGGCCGGTAGGGATATCCTTGTCTCAGTATGTAAAATGTAATAAAATGTATGCACTCTACTGTAAGACGCTCTGGATAAGAGCGTCTGCTAAATGACAAAAAAAATAAAAAATGTAACACACAGAACTACAAAACATAGAACAAAACATAGAATGCCCACCCAAACTCACGCCCTGACCAAACCAAAATAGAGAAATAAACAAGGAACTAAGGTCAGGGCGTGACAACAGATGCACCATTATGAGCATCCTGTCGGGCTGTATCACCGCCTGGTATGGCATTTGCACCATCTGTAATCGCAGGGCTCTCTAGAGAGTGGTGCGGTCAGCCAATCAAATCACTGGGGTGCACACTGCCTGCCTTCCAGGACATCTACAGTCACCAGTGTCTCAGAACAGGCCAAGAAGATCATCAAGGACCTCAGCCACCCGAGCCACTGTCTGTTCAACCCGCTACCATCCAGAAGATCATCAAGGACCTCAGCCACCTGAGCCACAGCCTGTTCACCCCGCTACCATCTAGAAGATCATCAAGAACCTCAGCCACCCGAGCCACAGCCTGTTCACCCCGCTACCATCTAGAAGATCATCAAGGACCTCAGCCACCCGAGCCACTGTCTGTTCAACCCGCTACCATCCAGAAGATCATCAAGGACCTCAGCCACCGAGCCACAGCCTGTTCACCCCGCTACCATCTAGAAGATCATCAAGGACCTCAGCCACCGAGCCACAGCCTGTTCACCCCGCTACCATCTAGAAGATCATCAAGGACCTCAGCCACCGAGCCACAGCCTGTTCACCCCGCTACCATCTAGAAGATCATCAAGGACCTCAGCCACCGAGCCACAGCCTGTTCACCCCGCTACCATCTAGAAGATCATCAAGGACCTCAGCCACCTGAGCCACAGCCTGTTCACCCCACTACCATCCAGAAGATCATCAAGAACCTCTGCCACCCGAGCCACAGCCTGTTCACCCCGCTACCATC
>NC_074694.1:8508971-8558971 GCF_029448725.1 Salvelinus fontinalis | reverse complement strand
TCCAAGCAGTTTAGTCATCTCAACTTGTTCAATTTCCACATTATTTATTACAAGATTGGGTTAAGGTTTAGGGTTTAGTGAATGATTTATCCCAAATAAAATGCTTTTAATTTAAAAAAATATATTTAGGACTAACTCATACATTTCCACCCAATCTGAAACTAACTGCAGCTTTTTGTTAAGTGCCATTACATGACAACTGTCACGCCCTGGCCTTAGTATTCTTTGTTTTCTTTATTATTTTAGTTAGGTCAGGGTGTGACATAGGGAATGTTTGTGTTTTGTCGGTTTTGGGTGGTTATATGGTAAAGGGGGTGTTGGGTGTAGTGTATGGGTTTGTGTTGAGTGAATGTGTCTAGCTGTGTCTATGGTTGAGTGTAGGTTCTAGGAAAGTCTACGGTTGCCTGAATTGGGTCTCAATTAGAGACAGCTGGTTATTGTTGTCTCTGATTGGGAGCCATATTTAAGGCAACCATAGGCTTTAGCTGTTTGTGGGGAATTGTCTATGTCTGTGTCTATGTTGCATGTTTTTGCACTTAGTCATTTATAGCTTCACGTTCGTCTGTTTGTTGTTTTTGTTTCGTTTTGTCATTCTTCTAATAAAGAGAAGATGTACTTTCCACGCGCTGCGCCTTGGTCCTCTCTCAGTCCCTTTGACGATCATGACAGAATTACCCTCTATCCTGACCTACCTCTCTGTCCTTAGCTATATCTCTGTCCTGAGCTACCTTATCCCGGTACTGCCACTTACCCTGGTGCTGCCACTTACCCTGGTGCTGCCACTTAGTCCGGTGCTGCCCCTTAGTCCGGTGCTGCCCCTTAGTCCGGTGCTGCCCCTTAGTCCGGTGCTGCCCCTTAGTCCGGTGCTGCCCCTTAGTCCGGTGCTGCCCCTTAGTCCGGTGCTGCCCCTTAGTCCGGTGCTGCCCCTTAGTCCGGTGGGGTTAAGGTGGAGGGTGGCCATTTGGAGGAGGCTACGTAAGCGGGTAGTGACTATGGTGGGGTGGGGACCACGACCAGTGCCGGAGCCGCCACCGTGGAAGGACGCCCACCCAGACCCTCCCCTAGACTATGTGCTGGTACGCCCGGAGTTCGCACCTTAAGGGGGGGGTTATGTCACGCCCTGGCCTTAGTATTCTTTGTTTTCTTTATTATTTTAGTTAGGTCAGGGTGTGACATAGGGAATGTTTGTGTTTTGTCGGTTTTGGGTGGTTATATGGTAAAGGGGGTGTTGGGTGTAGTGTATGGGTTTGTGTTGAGTGAATGTGTCTAGCTGTGTCTATGGTTGAGTGTAGGTTCTAGGAAAGTCTACGGTTGCCTGAATTGGGTCTCAATTAGAGACAGCTGGTTATTGTTGTCTCTGATTGGGAGCCATATTTAAGGCAACCATAGGCTTTAGCTGTTTGTGGGGAATTGTCTATGTCTGTGTCTATGTTGCATGTTTTTGCACTTAGTCATTTATAGCTTCACGTTCGTCTGTTTGTTGTTTTTGTTTCGTTTTGTCATTCTTCTAATAAAGAGAAGATGTACTTTCCACGCGCTGCACCTTGGTCCTCTCTCAGTCCCTTTGACGATCATGACAACAACCCAGGGATTTTGTTAGTGCACAGGCCTGTGGGCCATAAAGTTGTGGCTTCGTAGACCACCGTGGACAAGAGTAGGGGTGGAAAGATCTCCTTTATAGTAACAGCCTTGCATGAATCTCTCGTCGTATTTTAAGGTTCGAGAAAAAAGCCTTTTATTTTTATTTCATGCAATTCTACGTAGTTTTACTTGTTAACGGGAATCTTTTTTTAATACCACACAAATAAACAAAATTACCGGCTAAGAATAAATAGTGAGATAGGCCTATGTGTTGATCTTATCATATTTCTCCAATGCAGAATCAGTATGTCTTGTTTGCAAGCAAACTGTCCCTGTTTGCAAATTATGAGATGTAATTAGTTATATAAGCATGGTACTTTCAAGTTAGGCCTACCTTTCCACCACCGACAGAGTAGGCCTACCTTTCCACCCCAGTCAGAGTAGACCTACCTTTCCACCACAGACAGAGTAGGGCCTACCTTTCCACCCCAGAAAGAGTAGGGCCTACCTTTCCACCCCAGAAAGAGTAGGCCTACCTTTCCACCCCAGACAGAGTAGACCTACCTTTCCACCCCAGACAGAGTAGGCCTACCTTTCCACCCCAGTCAGAGTAGACCTACCTTTCCACCACAGACAGAGTAGGGCCTACCTTTCCACCCCAGAAAGAGTAGGGCCTACCTTTCCACCCCAGAAAGAGTAGGGCCTACCTTTCCACCCCAGAAAGAGTAGGCCTACCTTTCCACCCCAGAAAGAGTAGGCCTACCTTTCCACCCCAGACAGAGTAGACCTACCTTTCCACCCCAGACAGAGTAGGGCCTACCTTTCCACCACAGAAAGAGTAGACCTACCTTTCCACCCCAGTCAGAGTAGACCTACCTTTCCACCCCAGACAGAGTAGACCTACCTTTCCACCCCAGAAAGAGTAGACCTACCTTTCCACCCCAGACAGAGTAGGGCCTACCTTTCCACCACAGAAAGAGTAGCCTACCTTTCCACCCCAGTCAGAGTAGACCTACCTTTCCACCCCAGACAGAGTAGGGCCTACCTTTCCACCTCCGACAGAGTAGACCTACCTTTCCACCCCAGACGGAGTAGGGCTTACCTTTCCACCCCAGAAGGAGTAGGCCTACCTTTCCACCTCCGACAGAGTAGACCTACCTTTCCACCTCCGACAGAGTAGGATCTACCTTTCCACCTCTGACAGAGTAGGATCTACCTTTCCACCTCTGACAGAGTAGGATCTACCTTTCCACCTCTGACAGAGTAGACCTACCTTTCCACCCCAGTCAGAGTAGGTCTACCTTTCCACCCCAGACAGAGTAGGTCTACCTTTCCACCCCAGACAGAGTAGGCCTACCTTTCCACCCCAGAAAGAGTAGGCCTACCTTTCCACCCCAGACAGAGTAGGGCCTACCTTTCCACCACAGAAAGAGTAGGCCTACCTTTCCACCCCAGAAAGAGTAGGCCTACCTTTCCACCCCAGACAGAGTAGGTCTACCTTTCCACCCCAGACAGAGTAGGCCTACCTTTCCACCCCAGAAAGAGTAGGTCTACCTTTCCACCCCAGACAGAGTAGGGCCTACCTTTCCACCACAGAAAGAGTAGGCCTACCTTTCCACCCCAGAAAGAGTAGGCCTACCTTTCCACCCCAGACAGAGTAGGCCTACCTTTCCACCCCAGACAGGGTAGGCCTACCTTTCCACCCCAGACAGAGTAGGCCTACCTTTCCACCCCAGACAGAGTAGGCCTACCTTTCCACCCCAGACAGAGTAGACCTACCTTTCCACACCAGACAGAGTAGACCTACCTTTCCACCCCAGACAGAGTAGACCTACCTTTCCACCCCAGACAGAGTAGACCTACCTTTCCACCCCAGACAGAGTAGGGCCTACCTTTCCACCCCAGACAGAGTAAGCCTACCTTTCCACCCCAGACAGAGTAGGGCCTACCCTTCCACCCCAGACAGAGTAGACCTACCTTTCCACCTCCGACAGAGTAGGCCTACCTCTCCACCCCAGACAGAGTAGACCTACCTTTCCACCCCAGACAGAGTAGACCTACCATTCCACCCCAGACAGAGTAGACCTACCTTTCCACCCCAGTCCGAGTAGGTCTACCTCTCCACCCCAGTCCGAGTAAGCCTACCTCTCCACCCCAGACAGAGTAGATCTACCTTTCCACCCCAGACAGAGTAGACCTACCTTTCCACCCCAGACAGAGTAGGGCCTACCTTTACACCCCAGACAGAGTAGACCTACCTTTCCACCCCAGACAGAGTAGACCTACCTTTCCACCCCAGACAGAGTAGGGCCTACCTTTCCACCCCAGAAAGAGTAGGCCTACCTTTCCACCCCAGTCAGAGTAGACCTACCTTTCCACCCCAGAAAGAGTAAGCTTACCTTTCCACCCCAGACAGAGTAGGCCTACCTTTCCACCTCCGACAGAGTAGACCTACCTTTCCACCCCAGACAGAGTAGACCTACCTTTCCACCCCAGAAAGAGTAGGCCTACCTTTATACCCCAGACAGAGTAGACCTACCTTTCCACCCCAGACAGAGTTGGA
Source organism: Salvelinus fontinalis (assembly GCF_029448725.1). NCBI lineage: Eukaryota > Metazoa > Chordata > Actinopteri > Salmoniformes > Salmonidae > Salvelinus > Salvelinus fontinalis. Next base: position 8,554,827 of record NC_074694.1, on the reverse strand, counting down.
CCTACCTTTCCACCCCAGAAAGAGTAGACCTACCTTTCCACCCCAGAAAGAGTAAGCTTACCTTTCCACCCCAGACAGAGTAGGCCTACCTTTCCACCTCTGACAGAGTAAGCCTACCTTTCCACCCCAGACAGAGTAGGCCTACCTTTCCACCTCTGACAGAGTAGACCTACCTTTCCACCCCAGACAGAGTAGGCCTACCTTTCCACCCCAGACAGAGTAGACCTACCTTTCCACCTCCGACAGAGTAGACCTACCTTTCCACCTCCGACAGAGTAAGCCTACCTTTCCACCCCAGACAGAGTAGGCCTACCTTTCCACCCCAGACAGAGTAGGCCTACCTTTCCACCCCAGACAGAGTAGGCCTACCTTTCCACCCCAGACAGGGTAGGCCTACCTTTCCACCCCAGACAGAGTAGGGCCTACCCTTCCACCCCAGACAGAGTAGACCTACCTTTTCACCTCCGACAGAGTAGGCCTACCTCTCCACCCCAGACAGAGTAGATCTACCTTTCCACCCCAGACAGAGTAGACCTACCTTTCCACCCCAGACAGAGTAGGTCCTACCTTTCCACCCCAGACAGAGTAGGTCCTACCTTTCCACCCCAGACAGAGTAGACCCACCTTTCCACCCCAGACAGAGTAGGCCTACCTTTCCACCCCAGACAGAGTAGGCCTACCTTTCCACCCCAGACAGAGTAGGCCTACCTTTCCACACCAGACAGCGTAGACCTACCTTTCCACCCCAGACAGAGTAGGATCTACCTTTCCACCCCAGACAGAGTAGACCTACCTTCCCACCCCAGACAGAGTAGACCTACCTTTCCACCCCAGTCAGAGTAGACCTACCATTCCACCCCAGACAGAGTAGGTCTACCTCTCCACCCCAGTCCGAGTTGGTCTACCTCTCCACCCCAGTCCGAGTAAGCCTACCTCTCCACCCCAGACAGAGTAGATCTACCTTTCCACCCCAGACAGAGTAGACCTACCTTTCCACCCCAGACAGAGTAGTCCTACCTTTACACCCCAGACAGAGTAGACCTACCTTTCCACCCCAGACAGAGTAAGCCTACCTTTCCACCCCAGACAGAGTAGGGCCTACCTTTCCACCCCAGACAGAGTAGACCTACCTTTCCACCCCAGACAGAGTAGGACCTACCTTTCCACCCCAGACAGAGTAGGACCTACCTTTCCACCCCAGACAGAGTAGGACCTACCTTTCCACCCCAGTCAGAGTAAGCCTACCAAGTCAGAAAAAAATGTAAGCTTTAAACTGCAGGCTACTATTCTTCCGTGGCTTAACCCAATGAGAGAAGGTCACAAGAGTTTCCCTAAAAGCTTTCTGGGTTTAAACATGTTCTACTGTACAGAATAGTGAATAGCTTAATCAATTGATAGTGACATAATTAGATTACCCCCCTAGCAACTCCCCTACTCAGACTCTGAATATCAAAGAAACAAAACAATGCTATCCCATAATACATCAGAGTCACGTCTTTTCCCGGGTGTTTTACAGCTTCTTTCTAGCATAAAGCATTGTGGACCAAAGTGCTGGTACAGATCACTTTATACACTATATATAGAAAAGGATATGGATTCGGCAATTTCAGCCCCACCCATTGCTGACAGGTGTATAAAATCCAACAAACATTCATGCAATCTCCATAGACAAACATTGGCAGTAGAATGGCCTTACTGAAAAGCTCAGTGACTTTCAACATGGCACCGTGATAGGATGCCACCTTTCCAACAAGTCAGTTCGTAAAGTGGCTGCCCTGCTAGAGCTTCCCTGGTCAACTGTAAGTGCTGTTATTGTGAAGTGGAAATGTGTATGAGCAACAACGGCTCAGCTGCAAAGTGGTAGGCCACACAAGCTCACAGAACGGGACCGCCAAGTGCTGAAGTAAAACTTGTCTGGCCTCGGCAGCCGCACACGAGCCTAAGATCACCATGCACAACGCCAAGTGTCGGCTGGAATGGTGTAAAGCTCACCGCCATTGGACTCCGGAGCAGTGCATACGCCTTCTCTGGAGTGATGAATCACGCTTCACCGTCTGGCAGTCCGACGGTCGAATCTGGGTTTGGCAGATGCCAGGAGAACTCTACCTTCCCCAATGCAGATTGTCAACTGTTTGGTGGAGGAGAAATAGTGGTCTGGGACTGTTTTTCATGGTTCCATCTAGGCCCCTTACTGTAGTTCCAGCGAAGGGAAATATTAACGCTACAGCATACAATAACATTCTAGACTATTCTGTGGCTCCAACTTTGTGGCGACAGTTTGGGGAAGGCCCTTTCCTGTTTCAGCATGACAATGCCCCCGTGCATTAAGCGAGGTCCATACAGAAATGGTTTGTCGCAATCGTTGTGGAGGAACTTGACTGGCCTGCACAGAGCCCTGACCTCAACCACATCAAACCTCTTTGAGATGAATTGGAATGCAAACTGCGAGCCAGGCCTAATCGTCCCGACATCAGTTCGCAACATCATTAATTCTCTTGTGGCTGAATGGAAGCAAGTCCCTGCAGCAATGTTCCAACATCTAGTGGAAAGCCTTCCCAGAAGATGTGAGGCTGTTATAGCAGCAAAGTGGGGACCAACTCCATATCAATGCTCATGATTCTGAAATGAGATGTTCGATGAGCAGGTGTCTACATACTTTGGTCATGTAGTGTTTAATCGTATCGGTTTTATTGTCTATAAAGTCTTAATCTAACAAGGGGTAAGCCTGTGCTTTCTGCCTATTTCTTTCATATAGAATAGGCCTATGGCATACCCTTTCATACCCCCTCCCAGTATTGGTTTTAACTTAACAGCACTTCACTGACAAGGAGATTGGCTATTTAAAGCGTGCATGGTGGGTGGAGGAATTTAACGACACATCTATGGAAATAGCAGCAGCCTAATATCGTCTGTCAAACAAGTAGGCCCACCTCTTATTTCTAAACTAGGAAGAAATAGGCTCCAACACAAAGCCCTCTTGTTGTTACTAAAGTCAAATTAAAATGGAGACGGTTTTAATCGAATTTGCGTACTTTCAGCAACGTGAGCTGTCCGATTGATTGTGCTGCAGTTGCTGCTTCAAGTGTCAGCACCCAACATGCAAGTTACTCGAATCTGGCTTATTGTGAGGTCAATAGCTCTGATAAATATATCAATTCTAGTAGAAGCAAGCGATTCAAAGTAGGACCTCTAGTCCTCCTTCTCATCTTCGCGCTCTCCTTTTCAAACTGAACAGAACATAGGCTATAGGCTAGTCCGGGTGCATTTGTTGGGACTAGGCCTAATATAAAAAATTGTTTTTTGGAAGAAATCTTTGACTATCCTCTCTGAAGCATGCACTTCATAGCATATCGTCTATAGGCTATGGATCATTTGATTGAGACCACACCAATAGCCTAATGTATCGATATTGCGCAATCAGCGGAGAATCAGAGATCAAATCAAATCAAAGTTTATTTGTCACGTGCGCCGAATACAACAGTTCGAATGCAACTGTTACGTTGAGGGAGAGGTTTATATCCTGGCATCACCCGGCCGGGTCTCTGACCTCCTCCCTATAGGCTGTCTCGTCGTCGTCAGTGATCAGGCCTACCACTGTTGTGTCGTCTGCAAACTTAATGATGTTTTTGGAGTCGTGCCTGACCGTGCAGTCGTGGGTGAACAAGGAGTACAGTAGGGGACTGAGCACGCACCCTTGGGGGGCTCCAGTGTTGAGGATCAGCGCGGCAGATGTGTTGCTACCTACCCTCACCACCTGGGGGCGGCCCGTCAGGAAGTCTGAGGGGCGGCATTGGGCACATCGATATATAACCGAATAAAATAACTAATTCTAAAAAACTGAGAAATATTGACATTTAATCAAATACAAATGACATGACTCTCGTCTGGACTATTTAAAACAATACTAAATCCTCCCCTTGACTGAAATTGAAAAAGGATGACCTTCCTCCAGGTAAATATTCACTACATTTCTATCCGTCCCTTAAATAATTTCGAATTTTGGAAGTGGAGATTCGGCCCAATAGACTTGCCTGTAACTTGCAAAGAGAGAGAGGGTGGAACTCTTCGTTCTGGTTCCAATCCTCGTTCTCTCTCTTCGCTTTAACACGTAGCACTTAATCGAGCATCTGACCAATTACACAAGCCTTTAGTTCTGGGTTAACCAAGTGAAAGAGCGACAGATCAGAACCCATGCTGGCAGTTATATGTGTTCTAGAGACAGCTGTTTCAGACCGCTATACCAGGCCATGTACGTCATCTATGGACCGAGTCAAAAGTAGTGCACTATTTAGGGAACAGGGTGCCATAGGGCTCTGGTCTAAAGTAGTGCTCTATGTAGGGAATAGGGTGCCATTTGGGACGCAGCCTGAGATGTAAGTCTGTCTGACTTTTGTCTGACTCCAGCAGAATTACAGATGTCCCTATTGTTGAGTTAATGTCTCCCCCCAAGCCTTCAGTCTCAGTCTCATTCTCTAAAACGTCTTAGGGTTTTCAAAGCTTTAGCTGTGAAGCTTTATCCTTGATCGTTCTCTCTCTCTCGTGCTCTCGTTCTCGCTTTCTCTAGCTCGCGCTCTCTCTCTATCACCCAACTCTCTCTCTCACTCTCCCTGCATCCCAATTTATTTTCCTCAGGGCTCCCTCATTTCATGGATCGAGTCAGCAGGAAAAGTTAAGAGTCTCAAGGCCTCACCTAAAGCTACAGTAATCATGGAGTAGTTTGAGCTACTGGTACCACAGGCCTAGCAGTGGCAGACGTGTGGGATGAGACGGCCTTGGATGGGGAGGAGGGAAGAGAGGATGTAAGGGGAAGAACGGGTAAGGAGGGGAATAGGAAAGAGGGTCTCTTACGGCTCACCTAAAGCTACTGTAATCACACTGTTAGATCTATTAGCACCGCAGGCCTGGCAGCCATGTGGGATGAATCGGATCCAAGTAAAAGCAGAGAAGAGGAGGGGGCATCGGAGGAGAAGGTATAAAAGTCTCAAGGCCTCACCTAAAAGTACTGTAATTATGTTGGCATAGATCTATGCGGTAGCATCGCAGGCCTGGCAGGAGAAGATGGTGGTGGATGGGGGGCTCACCTACACCTACTGTATCATCCTGGTCATGGTCAAACTGAAGTCACATGGTCAAAACTCTTCACACAGTCAGATAAACAGTAGTGTACGTGGACCAAACTGTGAATCATTTTTCATTGCTTTGACACAAAATGCATTCAATGTTTTTAGTCTCGTTACCAAACAGGGTACATACACAGCTATGCATAAAGTATTTTAGAGAGTAATGGAGATGGAAGCCAGACAAACTGCACATACGTTCATCTGTGTGGATGAAGCTGGATTCAACCTGGCAAAAACACACCGCAGGGGAAGAAATGTGATTTGGACCGAGAGCAGCCGTGGATGTCCCAGGCGAGAGAGGAGCTAACATCACAATGTGTGCAGCACTGTCCAATGATGGTTTGCTGTTGCACAAACTACTCATTGGCTCCTACAATACAGAGAGACTCATTTCTTTTCTGGATGACCTGCATAATCGACTTGTGCCAGCGGAGGAGAGAGGGGCAAGAAACTCCCCTACCTCGTTGTGTGAGATAATGTGGCATTCAACTACTCTGCTGCAGTCACAGACTGGTTTACTACACATCCCAGGATGTCAGTACTATTCCTGCCTCCATAATCCCCCTTCCTAGACCCCATAGAGGAGTCTGTCTCTGCGTGGAGGTGGAAGGTTTATGACCCCCATCCACATGACCAGATGTCCTTACTGGAGGCCATGAATGCGGGGTGTAGAGACACTTCTTCTGAAGACTGCCAGGGTGTAGAGACACTTCTCCTGAAGACTGCCAGGGTGTGGAGACACTTCTCCTGGAGACTGCCAGGGTGTACAGACACTTCTCCTGAAGACTGCCAGGGTGTAGAGACACTTCTTCTGAAGACTGCCAGGGTGTAGAGACACTTCTCCTGAAGACTGCCAGGGTGTGGAGACACTTCTTCTGAAGACTGCCAGGGTGTAGAGACACTTCTCCTGAAGACTGCCAGGGTGTGGAGACACTTCTCCTGAAGACTGCCAGGGTGTGGAGACACTTCTCCTGAAGACTGCCAGGGTGTGGAGACACTTCCCCTGAAGACTGCCAGGGTGTGGAGACACTTCTCCTGAAGACTGCCAGGGTGTGGAGACACTTCTCCTGAAGACTGCCAGGGTGTGGAGACATTTCTCCTGAAGACTGCCAGGGTGTAGAGACACTTCTCCTGAAGACTGCCAGGGTGTGGAGACACTTCTCCTGAAAACCGCCAGGGTGTGGAGACACTTCTCCTGAAGACTGCCAGGGTGTGGAGACACTTCTCCTGAAGACTGCCAGGGTGTGGAGACACTTCTCCTGAAGACTGCCAGGGTGTGGAGACACTTCTCCTGAAGACTGCCAGGGTGTGGAGACACTTCTCCTGAAGACTGCCAGGGTGTGGATACACTTCTCCTGAAGACTGCCAGGGTGTGGAGACATTTCTCCTGAAGACTGCCAGGGTGTAGAGACACTTCTCCTGAAGACTGCCAGGGTGTGGAGACACTTCTCCTGAAGACTGCCAGGGTGTAGAGACACTTCTCCTGAAGACTGCCGGGGTTGGATTACACATTCCAGAAGACACTTTCCAAGATGCATCACCAGAAAAGACATAAGATGTTGATGAGAACTTGTGGCCAAATGCAGGAGAGAGGGAGAACTAGAACCCTCGCAGTACTGTACAGTATGAGTGTTATACTATACATGCTGTTGACGTAATATTTTGGTAATTATTATTGCAACTCTGGAATTCAGGAATTTGTTTTTTGTTTAAACTTTTTATTTTTCACAAGTAAATTACGATATGCAAAGATACAGAAAAAATAAAAGTCTATTGAAGCAAATTGCTGCATTTCTGATTCATTCATGTTACATATACTTTAGTACAGTCAGTAAAGTGAAAAGGTGTTATTCTTATTCTATAATGAAATACTGATTTATGTGAAAAATCATTCAAACTTCAAAGAAAAAAGTGAATAATTTACGTAATGCTCCCTGCTGTTAGTGTTTTTGAGGTCAGTGTGTTATGGGTGACAATGTATTGTTTCTGAGTGAGAATTGTTGCCAGTGTTTTGGTCGAACAAGCTTATTTTGAGACATGTATGAAGTGTTTTGGTGGTTTGAGGGAGTTTTGGGGGTGAGATGAACTGTTTGGCCAAGATGAGTGTCGGTAACGCAGACTGTGTGAAGAGCTTTGAAAAAGTGGCTTCAGTATTGACCAATGCTTGTTAGCAATTGAAAAAACTGATAGACAGCGTTTGAGAGCAGTTAAGAGTTTTAGGCCAGTATCCGAAAGGTTGCTGGTTCGAATCCCCGAGCCGAATAGGTGAAAAATCTGTTGACGTGCTTTTTTTATTTTATTTCACCTTTATTTAACCAGGTAGGCTAGTTGAGAACAAGTTCTCATTTACAACTGCGACCTGGCCAAGATAAAGCATAGCAGTGTGAACAGACAACAACACAGAGTTAAACATGGAGTAAACAATAAACAAGTCAATAACACAGTAGGAAAAAAAAAGAAGAAAAGTCTATATACATTGTGTGCAAAAGGCATGAGGAAGTAGGCAATAAATAGGCCATAGGAGTGAATAATTACAATTTAGCAGATTAACACTGGAGTGATAAATCATCAGATGATCATGTGCAAGTAGAGATACTGGTGTGCAAAAGAGCAGAAAAGTAAATAAATAAAAACAGTAAGGGTTAATTAGGGTTAAGTGCCTTGAGGAAGGGCCAGTAACTCGAAGGTTGCTAGTTCGATGTGCCCTTGAGGAAGGCACTTAACCCTAATTGCTCCTGTAAGTCACTCTGGATAAGCGTGTCTGTAAATGACAAAAAAAATCAAACAATAAATAAAATACAATTCTAGGTTGTGCCTTTAAATTTCTAGAAAATTATTAACTAAGAAATAATTTTTGACTTCTTAAACCACAAACCCAAGCCTAGTCTGCTTGGTCTGCTTAGGAAACATTCCCAGAAGTCTTGCGATGTTGCACCTCTGGGTTTAGAACCTCTGTGCATTCACCTATGAGTTCAAAGGTCAAATTAAAGCCCAGACTGTGAAATGAGGGAAAGCTCCTGTACATCAACAAGATTTTACGGATTGACCAATTTGACTTCAGATTCCGACGTTCGTCCACGTCTCTCCAAATGGCAAATTTCGAAGTTCCTCCAAACGTAACATTTTTTAGGTGTTTTGGACAGCTTGGGGATCTCCTCCTGCTGCAGCTGTACCCAGGGTTGGTGTGCTGTTGTTGACTGTGCCTCGCGGCTGGTTAAGTTTCCACATGGTTAAGGGTTAAGGTTTGTGAAAAGGGTTAAAAACTAAAACAACTAAAAACAAGTGCTATGACTGGGATTGAATACGCGACCCTCGGAGCTCGCGGCTGACGTCCATCCCTCCACAACGCCCTAGCAAAACCCAAGCTACTTGATGATAATAGCGCTCAGCGTTGCCCCTAGTAGAGAGTTCTCAAGGCATTTCCCCGAAGTCCAGTGTAACTGGGCGGAAGTCGAAGTGGATCCTGAGCGACCTGCCTGCTGTGTATGTGTGAGAGAGAGAGAGAGAGAGAGAGAGAGAGAGAGAGAGAGAGAGAGAGAGAGAGAGAGAGAGAGAGAGAGAGAGAGAGAGAGAGAGAGAGAGAGAGAGAGAGAGAGAGAGAGAGAGAGAGAGAGAGAGACCGAGAGAGAGAGAGAGACCGAGAGAGAGAGAGAGACCGAGAGAGAGAGAGAGAGAGAGAGAGAGAGACCAACCGAGAGAGAGAGAGACCAACCGAGAGAGAGAGAGAGAGACCAACCGATAGAGAGAGAGAGAGACCAACCGATAGAGAGAGAGAGAGACCAACCGATAGAGAGAGAGAGAGACCAACCGATAGAGAGAGAGAGAGACCAACCGATAGAGAGAGAGAGAGACCAACCGATAGAGAGAGAGAGAGACCAACCGATAGAGAGAGAGAGAGACCAACCGATAGAGAGAGAGACCAACCGAGAGAGAGAGAGACCAACCGAGAGAGAGAGAGACCAACCGATAGAGAGAGAGAGAGAGACCAACCGAGAGAGAGAGAGAGAGAGAGAGAAAGAGACCAACCGAGAGAGAGAGAGACCAACCGAGAGAGAGAGAGAGAGAGAGAGACCAACCGAGAGAGAGAGAGACCAACCGAGAGAGAGAGAGACCAACCGAGAGAGAGAGAGAGAGACCAACCGAGAGAGAGAGAGAGAGAGAGAGAGAAAGAGAGAGACCAACCGAGAGAGAGAGAGACCAACCGAGAGAGAGAGAGACCAACCGATAGAGAGAGAGAGACCAACCGAGAGAGAGAGAGAGAGAGCAACCGAGAGAGAGAGAGACCAACCGAGAGAGAGAGAGAGAGAGAGACCAACCGAGAGAGAGAGAGACCAACCGATAGAGAGAGAGAGACCAACCGAGAGAGAGAGAGAGAGACCAACCGAGAGAGAGAGAGAGACCAACCGAGAGAGAGAGAGACCAACCGATAGAGAGAGAGACCAACCGATAGAGAGAGAGAGACCAACCGATAGAGAGAGAGAGAGAGACCAACCGAGAGAGAGAGAGACCAACCGAGAGAGAGAGACTTAACTTTTTGTCTTTCTTTACTGAAACTTTCTCATTTCATTTAAAAAAACGTTCCCCTCCCTTAAAATTAAACACCAAAATATATCCTGTACTGCATACATGTACCGTACTCACCTTTCCATCTACCACATGATACAAACCAACATCACAATACCAACTTTTACAACCGTATATCCAAAACATCTTCCTATACAAACAGCCCCCTCAACACACCATATCTCTTGAAACATGTCCACACTTTTTATCATTCTATAGTACTCAAACTCAAACGCTAAGGCGCGCAGAGACCATCCCATTAACCTGGTGCACAGAACCGATCTCAAAGGGATGGCTGGGTTGTCTCTGCAGGGTGGCCGACTGAACCAATCTCAAAGGGATGGCTGGGTTGTCTCTGCAGGGTGGCCGACTGAACCGATCTCAAAGGGATGGCTGGGTTGTCTCTGCAGGGTGGCCGACTGAACCGATCTCAAAGGGATGGCTGGGTTGTTGAAGATAGTGCCCTCCCACACCCACAGCCCAGGCTCCACACCCCCTTCTCGTGAGGGCCTTATAGCAGCTGCCAGGCCCTCAGCACTGCAAAGTACAAATCTGAGAGACCTGCTTTACTCAGCCTCTCCAGCTTCATGAGGAACAGCTGCTGGTCCAACCCTAATCCACCAGCTCTCCTCAGCAGCGCGCATGCTGGTTCCCTCCAGCCAACATCAGTATGGTACAGCAGTCTCTGCACCGCCTTTAGCCGGAAAGCAGCCATCCTGCTCTCCAGTTCCACCAGGCCCTGTCCTCCTTCTTGGACGATCATGTACAACACTGCCGCCCTCAGCCAGTGATGGCCTGACCAGAAAAAGTCCACCAGCTTGCGTTGCAGGTCTGCGAGCAGACTGGTTGAGTACAGCAAGTTTATGCCACAGGGAAGATGCCACCAGGTTGTTGATTATCAGCACCCTCCCTCTATATGACAGTTGGGACAGAAGCCACCTCCACCTGGCCAGTCTTTACACCACTGTCTGTGACAGCCCCTCCCAGTTCTTCCTGACTCACTTCTCCGAGCCCAGGTACACCCCCAACACTTTAAGCCCTTCACAACCCCACTGCAGACCCCCTGGAACCTATCCCCCCATAACATACCTTTGCTCTTGCCCTAGTTCAGCTTAGTTGATGAAGCTCCCTCGTACACCTTCAGACTGGTCTCTAGTGCCTGCATATCCTGACCATCCCTGACCATCACAGAAACATAATCTGCATATGCTGACACTGCTATGCCTGTCACCACATCCATGCCTGTCCAGCACACTCCCTGCAGTCTCCTGCGTAGCACTCCCAAAAAAGGCTCAATGGCTAGTGTGTATAACTGCCTAGATAGATGGCATCCTTGTCTAATGCCCTGTCTCACCCAGACTGGCCTACTGAGCCCCCCTCCAACCTTGACCATACATGACGCCCCAGCATACAACAGCTTCACACAGGTCAAAAAACTCTCCCCAAACCCGAACATCACATTAATAAACAGATACGCATGGTCCTCTCTATCGAAAGCCTTCTCTTGATCTAAAGAGACCAGTCCAAAGTTCACATTAGAACCTCTCGCCAAGTCCAACATGTCCCTGATTGAGCATCCCGGTACACAATATGTTTGGTCCTTATCTACTATTGAGTCCAAATGAGACTTCAGTCTGTTATAGAGGACCTTGGCAAATATCTTGTAGTCCGCACAGAGTAATGCCACAGGCCTCAAATCAAATCAAGTTTATTTTATATAGCCCTTCGTACATCAGATAATATCTCGAAGTGCTGTACAGAAACCTAGCCTAAAACCCCAAACAGCAAGCAATGCAGGTTTAGAAGCACGGTGGCTAGGAAAAACTCCCTAGAAAGGCCAAAACCTAGGAAGAAACCTAGAGAGGAACCAGGCTATGAGGGGTGGCCAGCCCTCTTCTGGCTGTGCCGGGTGGAGATTATAACAGAACATGGCCAAGATGTTCAAAATGTTCATAAGTGACAAGCATGGTCAAATAATAATAATCACAGTAGTTGTCGAGGGTGCAACAGGTCAGCACCTCAGGAGTAAATGTCAGTTGCCTTTTCATAGCCGATCATTGAGAGTATCTCTACCACTCCTGCTGTCTCTAAAGAGTTGAAAACAGCAGGTCTGGGACCGGTAGCACGTCCGGTAATCTTTTATAAAACTCCAATGGGAGTCCATCGATCCAGGGGGGCACCTGGGTTACGGCCTCTGCCAGTTCATGGGACAACAGAGGAATGTCCATTTCATCCCTCTGTGCCAGAGAGAGCTTAGGGAGTCCTACAAACAAGACCTGAGAACACATAGGATAACACACTTCTGCCCTATACAACTCAGTATAAAACTCCACAGTCCGCTCCCGCATCTCCCCACCACAGAGGTCACCCGCCCATCAAACAGCCGTAGACAATGCATACTCTTGGCTTCACCGCTCTGTCTTTACAAACCAAAGAAGAAGTAGCTGAGAGTGTCCATCTCCTTGAGCATGGAGAACCTAGCTCTTACAAGTGCTCCCTTTGCTTTAATCTGGAAAAAACTGCCCAGGTCCCTACGTAATTCAGCTAAATTAGCCTGGAGGCCTAAATTGCCTTGCCCCACCATCTCTACTTCCATCTCACTAATACAACGCTCTAGTTCCCCCAATACTCTCCTAGCCTCTGAGAATGAGAGAGCTGTGTACTGTTGACAGAAAAGCAGAATTTGGGCTTTCCCCACATCCCACCATTGACTCAGAGACTCATACTCCTCTCTTCGCTGCCCCCACCTACCCCAAAAAGTCTGGAAACCTGAGCAAAAAGTGGCATCTTGTAAGAGCTTTACATTGTACTTCCAATAAGATGCCTGCCGGGGTCCTGGTGAAATAGACAGCCGAGCCATGGTTATGCAGTGATCCGAAAACCCCACCGGGAGAATGGTAGCGCCCAACAGCTTATTGCTCCGGTTCCTAGACATGTAAAACCGATCAAATCGGGCTGCACTCACCCTAGCCCCAAAAACCTTGTTTAGTTCTCCAAACATCCACTAGGTCAACTGATTTAATGATGTCCCTTAACACTCCCACTGACACTGAATGAGGCTCTTCCCCATTTCTGTCTTTCGTAAAATCCATTGTACGGTTCCAGTCCCCTCCGACCACCAGCATCTCCTCAGGCGCTAGCTGTGAGAGTTCCTGTCTAAGACTCCCAAATAGAAGCCCCCTCTCTGTCCCTGTATTAGGCACATACACATGTATAAAGACAAAACCCAGGTTGTTAATTTCTGCTTTTACAACAAGCAGCCTACCCCTACACACCTCCTTTGAGGATAATTGTTTTACAGACAGACCCGGTGCAAAAAGGACTGCCACCCCTGCACTAAGATTTGTCCCATGGCTCAACAAACTTGCCCCTTTCCAGAGCCCCCAATTGACTTCATTCACCACATCACTATGCGTCTCCTGCAGAAACAACACATGTACCTTTGTTTTCTACATATTCACCCAACATACTCCTCTTTCCCTCATCTCTGGCGCCATTTATATTGAGCGAGCGTACCCAAAGAGTCTCCATAAGAAGTGGGAGAAAAACCAGCAGAGAAATAGACCAATAGCAAAGCTCAAAAAGCCCCAGTGTCAGAAAGAAAATATACATCAAAACAGTGTCTGAAGGTAAACCTTTACGCACTGTTGTGACCCACTTCCTCAACCTAAACCGTTTCCTGGGTGAGAGGACACCATGACCCTCATTTCTCATAGCACGTTGTACTGATCTTACTAACTTTGTCGGATCAGAAAAAAATGCCGGGAACATTGTCAGTTCTCTCAATGTGTACTTTGACCCCTCTGCTTGACTGGCTGTCAGCTCCGGGCCCATTGAAGAGGAGTCCGAAAACAATAACTCCTCATCCTCTTCCTCAGACTCACTTTCCTTCTCATTTCTATCTCCCATCCTGACCACCTGCCCTTCCTCTCTGGTCAGGGCCTCCCCCACAGCAACAGGTAAAGTTTCCATGGTGCCTTTTCGGCTTGACACCCTCCTCCTCCCCCCCTAGTCTCTTACACTTCCCCTCTATACTCTCCTGATCCACTAGCATAACCCTACTAGACTCAGCCTCATCTACACCACCATCCATAACCTGACTAGACCCAGCATCATCTACACCACCATCTATAACATGACTAGGCCCAGCATCATCTACACCACCATCCATAGGATAACTAGGCCCAGTCTCAGCTACCCCACCATCTCTAGCCTGACTAGACCACCGCTACCCCACCATCTCTAGCCTGACTAGACCTCCGCTACCCCACCATCTCTAGCCTGACTAGACCCAGCCTCCGCTACTCCACCATCTCTAGCCTGACTAGACCCAGCCTCAACTACCCCACCATCTCTAGCCTGACTAGACCCAGCCTCCGCTACGCCACCATCTCTAGCTTGACTAGACCCAGCCTCATCTACACCACCATCTCTAGCCTGGCTAGACCCTCCCTCTGCTACACCACCATCTCTAGCCTGACTAGACCCAGCCTCCGCTACTTAACCATCTCTAGCCTGACTAGACCCTCCCTCAGCTATCCCACCATCTCTAGCCTGACTTGACCCAGCCTCCGCTACTCCACAATCTCTAGCCTGACTAGACCCAGCCTCAGCTATCCCACCATCTCTTGCATGACTAGGCCCAGCCTCCGCTACTCCAACATCTCTAGCCTGACTAGACCCAGCCTCCGCTACCCCACCATCCATAGCATGACTAGACCCAGCCTCAGCTATCCCACCATCTCAAGCCTGACTAGGCCCAGTCTCATCTACACCACCATCTCTTGCATGACTAGGCCAAGCCTCATCTACACCACCATCCCTGGCATGACTAGGCCCAGCGTCTGCTGTCTGCATATCATTACCCCCTGCACATTGACTTCGATTTCCCCCACTGGCGCTTGTACCTTCACCTTGTCTACGGCCTTTATGTGGGCACTCAAAGCTCTTATGCCCCAAATTCCCACTGTCACGCCCTGACCATAGAGCACCTTTTATTCTCTATGTTGGTTAGTTCGGGGTGTGACTAGGGTGGGTTATTTAGGTTTTATATGGCTATGTTGGCCTGGTATGGTTCCTAATCAGAGGCAGCTGTTTATCGTTGTCTCTGATTGGGGATCGTATTTAGGCAGTCTTTTCCGACTGGGTTTTTGTGGGATTTTGTTTGTTTGTGTGTAGTTGCCAGTGAGCACTGCATTTGACTTCACGTTTTGTTTTGTTCTGTATTGTTTTGGTGAGTTTCATTTAATTAAACATCTGGAACTCTACGCACGCTGCGCCTTGGTCCGTTAATTCTACAAACGACCGTGATACTCACGCTCAAAACACCGTAGACTATCTGTGCTGGCAAACCCTGCGTAAAGCCCCTCCCCATGCCTCACTTTAAAATGCACATTTAGCTGTTGCTCATTGTTGCTCAGAAATATAAACACTTGCCTTCCTGTTGAATCTGCAGACGTGTTGCTGTGCGTTTTGTTGCTGTGCGTTTTGCTGCCAACTTTACTTTACTTTGCTAGCTGACAACTTTACGTTTTTTGTTTTGTTTTTGTTTTTAATTACCGTTTATATTTTTAGTTTTTCCATCGCAACTTTTTTCCCTCGTTCAACTTTTTCACTCCGGACGCTTTATCTGGACATGGTTCGTCAACACCTTCAACAGCCGAAGCTAAGTAGTAACATTAACATGATGTCTTCTAATTGCAGTCGCTGTACTCATAATATACAGGAGAACGATCGCCTTACGGCGAGAATAGCTGTGCTACAAGCCCAGCTTCAGACACAATCGTTAGGCAAGGGTAATTTCAGTGTAGGAAAGGAAGAAACAGCGTCTGTGCCACCAGTAAGTACAGATAGTAACGTTAGTATAAATCCCCCCCCAGCCGGACAACTTTCTCATGGCTTCTGGAGGGAAATGCTGTTGGAATGCTCAACCGGTGTCGCTCATTCAGCCGACAGAAACTTTCAACCGGTTTTCCCCATTATGTAGCGAGTCGGAGTCTGAGTCTGAGTCTTCTCTTGTCTCTACTCCTCCCGTTACGGGGTCTGAGACGCCGAAGGCTTCCACCATTAGCTCTGACAAATTGAAAACCCTAGTCATTGGCGACTCCATTACCCGCAGTATTAGACTTAAAACGAATCACCCAGCGATCATACACTGTTTACCAGGGGGCAGGGCTACCGACGTTAAGGCTAATCTAAAGATGGTGCTGGCTAAAGCTAAATCTGGCGAGTGTAGAGAGTATAGAGATATTGTTATCCACGTCGGCACCAACGATGTTAGGATGAAACAGTCAGAGGTCACCAAGTGCAACATAGCTTCAGCGTGTAAATCAGCTAGAAAGATGTGTCGGCATTGAGTAATTGTCTCTGGCCCCCTCCCAGTTAGGGGGAGTGACGAGCTCTACAGCAGAGTCTCAGCACTCAATCGCTGGTTGAAAACTGTTTTCTGCCCCTCCCAAAAGATAGAATTTGTAGATAATTGGCCCTCTTTCTGGGACTCACCCACAAACAGGACCAAGCCTGACCTGCTGAGGAGTGACGGACTCCATCCTAGCTGGAGGGGTGCTCTCATCTTATCTACCAACATAGATAGGACTCTAACTCCTCTAGCCCCACAATGAAATATGGTGCAGGCCAGGCAGCAGGCTGTTAGCCAACCTGCCAGCTTAGTGGAGTCTGCCAATAGCACAGTCAGTGTAGTCAGCTCAGCCATACCCATTGAGACTGTGTCTGTGCCTCGACCTAGGTTGGGCAAAACTAAACATGGCGGTGTTCGCCTTAGCAATCTTATTAGGATAAAGACCTCCTCCATTCCTGCCATTACTGAAAGAGATCGTGATACCTCACATCTCAAAATAGGGTTACTTAATGTGAGATCCCTCACTTCAAAGGCAGTCATAGTCAATTAACTAATCACTGATCATAATCTTGATGTGATTGGCCTGACTGAAACATGGCTTAAGCCTGATGAATTTACTGTGTTAAATGAGGCCTCACCTCCTGGTTACACTAGTGACCATATCCCCCGTGCATCCCGCAAAGGCGGAGGTGTTGCTTACATTTACGATAGCAAATTTCAATTTACAAAAAAAAAAATGGCGTTTTCGTCTTTTGAGCTTCTAGTCATGAAATCTATGCAGCCTACTCAATCACTTTTTATAGCTACTGTTTACAGGCCTCCTGGGCCATATACAGCGTTCCTCTCTGAGTTTCCTGAATTCCTATTAGACCTTGTAGTCATAGCAGATCATATTCTAATTTTTGGTGATTTTAATATTCACATGGAGAAGTCCACAGAACCACTCCAAAAGTCTTTCGGAGCCATCATCGACTCAGTGGGTTTTGTCCAACATGTCTCTGGACCTACTCACTGCCACAGTCATACTCTGGACCTAGTTTTGTCCCATGGAATAAATGTTGTAGATCTTAATGTTTTTCCACATAATCCTGGACTATCGGACCACCATTTTATTACGTTTGCAATCGCAACAAATAATCTGCTCAGACCCCAACCAAGGAGCATCAAAAGTCGTGCTATAAATTCTCAGACAACACAAAAATTCCTTGATGCCCTTCCAGACTCCTTCTGCCTACCCAAGGACGTCAGAGGACAAAAATCAGTTAACCACTTAACTGAGGAACTCAATTTAACCTTGCGCAATACCCTAGATGCAGTTGCACCCCTAAAAACGAAAAACATTTGTCATAAGAAACTAGCTCCCTGGTATACAGAAAATACCCGAGGTTTGAAGCAAGCTTCCAGGAAATTGGAACGGAAATGGCGCCACACCAAACTGGAAGTCTTCCGACTAGCTTGGAAAGACAGTACCGTGCAGTACCGAAGAGCCCTCACTGCTGCTCGATCATCCTACTTTTCCAACTTAATCGAGGAAAATAAGAACAATCCAAAATTTATTTTTGATACTGTTGCAAAGCTAATTAAAAAGCAGCATTCCCCAAGAGAGGATGGCTTTCACTTCAGCAGTAATAAATTCATGAACTTCTTTGAGGAAAAGATCATGACCATTAGAAAGCAAATTACGGACTCCTCTTTGAATCTGCGTATTCCTCCAGGGCTTAGTTGTCCTGGATCTGCACAGCTCTGCGAGGGCCTGGGATCGGGAGAGACACTTAAGTGTTTTAGTACTATATCTCTTGACACAATGATGAAAATAATCATGGCCTCTAAACCTTCAAGCTGCATACTGGATCCTATTCCTACTAAACTGCTGAAGGAGCTGCTTCCTGTGCTTGGCCCTCCTATGTTGAACATAATAAACAGCTCTCTATCCACCGGATGTGTACCAAACTCACTAAAAGTGGCAGTGATAAAGCCTCTCTTGAAAAAGCCAAACCTTGACCCGGAAAATATAAAAAACTATCGGCCTATATCGAATCTTCCATCCCTCTCAAAAAAAATTGAAAAAACTGTTGCGCAGCAACTCACTGCCTTTCTGAAGACAAACAATGTATACGAAATGCTTCAGTCTGGTTTTAGACCCCATCATAGCACTGAGACTGCACTTGTGAAGGTGGTAAATGACCTTTTAATGGCGTCAGACCGAGGCTCTGCATCTGTCCTCGTGCTACTAGACCTTAGTGCTGCCTTTGACACCATCGATCACCACATTCTTTTGGAGAGACTGGAAACCCAAATTGGTCTACACGGACAAGTTCTGGCCTGGTTTAGATCTTACCTGTCGGAAAGATATCAGTTTGTCTCTGTGAATGGTCTGTCCTCTGACAAATCAACTGTACATTTCGGTGTTCCTCAAGGTTCCGTTTTAGGACCACTATTGTTTTCACTATATATTTTACCTCTTGGGGATGTTATTCGAAAACATAATGTTAACTTTCACTGCTATGCGGATGACACACAGCTGTACATTTCAATGAAACATGGTGAAACCCCAAAATTGCCCTCGCTAGAAGCCTGTGTTTCAGACATAAGGAAGTGGATGGCTGAAAACTTTCTACTTTTAAACTCGGACAAAACAGAGATGCTTGTTCTAGGTCCCAAGAAACAAAGAGATCTTCTGTTAAATCTGACAATTCATCTTGATGGTTGTAAAGTCGTCTCAAATAAAACTGTGAAGGACCTCGGCGTTACTCTTGACCCTGATCTCTCTTTTGACGAACATATCAAGACTGTTTCAAGGACAGCTTTTTTCCATCTACGTAACATTGCAAAAATCAGAAATTTTCTGTCCAAAAATGATGCAGAAAAATTAATCCATGCATTTGTTACTTCTAGGTTAGACTACTGCAATGCTCTACTTTCCGGCTACCCGGATAAAGCACTAAATAAACTTCAGTTAGTGCTAAATACGGCTGCTAGAATCCTGACTAGAACCAAGAAATTTGATCATATTACTCCAGTGCTAGCTTCCCTACACTGGCTTCCTGTTAAGGCAAGGGCTGATTTCAAGGTTTTACTGTTAACCTATAAAGCGTTACATGGGCTTGCTCCTACCTATCTTTCCGAGTTGGTCCTGCCGTACATACCAATACGTACGCTACGGTCACAAGACGCAGGCCTCCTAATTGTCCCTAGAATTTCTAAGCAAACAGCGGGAGGCAGGGCTTTCTCCTATAGATCTCCATTTTTATGGAACAGTCTGCCTACCCATGTGAGAGACGCAGACTCGGTCTCAACCTTTAAGTCTTTACTGAAGACTTATCTCTTCAGTAGGTCATATGATTGAGTGTAGTCTGGCCCAGGAGTGTGAAGGTGAACGGAAAGGCTCTGGAGCAACAAACCGCCCTTGCTGTCTCTGCCAGGCCGGTTCCCCTCTCTCCACTGGGATTCTCTGCCTCTAACCCTGTTACAGGGGCTGAGTCACTGGCTTGCTGGTGCTCTTTCATGCCGTCCCTGGGAGGGGTGCGTCACTTGAGTGGGTTGAGTTACTGACGTGATCTTCCTGTCTGGGTTGGCGCCCCCCCTTGGTTTGTGCCGTGGCGGAGATCTTTGTGGGCTATACTCGGCCTTGTCTCAGGATTGTAAGTTGGTGGTTGAGGATTTCCCTCAAGTGGTGCGGGGGCTGTGCTTTGGCAAAGTGGGTGGGGTTATATCCTTCCTGTTTGGCCCTGTCCGGGGGTTTCTTCGGATGGGGCCACAGTGTCTCCTGACCGCTCCTGTCTCAGCCTCCAGTATTTATGCTGCAGTAGTTTATGTGTCGGGGGGCTAGGGTCAGTTGGTTATACCTGGAGTACTTCTCCTGTCTTATCCAGTGTCCTGTGTGAATTTAAGTATGCTCTCTCTAATTCTCTCATTCTCTCTTTCTCTCTGAGAACCTGAGCCCTAGGACCATACGTCAGGACTACCGGGCATGCTGACACCTTGCTGTCCCCAGTTCGCCTGGCCTTGCTGCTATTCCAGTTTCAACTGTTCTGCCTGCGGTTACGAAACCCCTACCTGTCCCAGACCTGCTGTTTTCAACTCTTAATGATCGGCTATGAAAAGCCAACTGAGATTTATGCCTGATTATTATTTGACCATGCTTGTCATTTATGAACATTTTGAAAATCTTGGCTCTCTCTAATTTTCTCCTTCTCTCTTTCTTTCTCTCGGAGGACCTGAGCCCTAGGACCATACGTCGGGACTACCGGCCGTGGTGACTCCTTGCTGTCCCCAGTCCGCCTGGCCTTGCTGCTATTCCAGTTTCAACTGTTCTGCCTGCGGTTATGGAACCTCTACCTGTCCCAGACCTGCTGTTTTCAACTCTTAATGATCGGCTATGAAAAGCCAACTGAGATTTATTCCTGATTATTATTTGACCATGCTTGTCATTTATGAACATTTTGAAAATCTTGGCTCTCTCTAATTTTCTCCTTCTCTCTTTCTTTCTCTCGGAGGACCTGGGCCCTGGGACCATGCGTCGGGACTGCCGCCCGTGGTGACTCCTTGCTGTCCCCAGTCCGCCTGGCCTTGCTGCTATTCCAGTTTCAGCTGTTCTGCTTGCGGTTATGGAACCGCCACCTGTCCCAGACCTGTTGTTTTTCAACTCTTAATGATCAGCTATGAAAAGGCAACTGAAAATTATTCATGATTATTATTTGACCATGCTTGTCACTTATGAACATTTTGAACATCTTGGCCATGTTCTGTTATAATCTCCACCCGGCACAGCCAGAAGAGGACTGGCCACCCCTCATAGCCTGGTTCCTCTCTAGGTTTCTTCCTAGGTTTTGGCCATTCTAGGGAGTTTTTCCTAGCCACCGTGCTTCTACACCTGCATTACTAGCTGTTTGGGGTTTTAGGCTGGGTTTCTGTACAGCACTTCGAGATATTAGCTGATGTACGAAGGGCTATATAAAATAAAATTGAATTGAAAAAATTGAATTGAATTGCCTCCGGTACGAAACGACGTGCTGAACGGCATCTGCCTGAAAACCTGCCGACAGAACACGGAACCCGCTAGCAAACTTACCAAAACCACTCAGCTCTTTCCTGATTTGATCATCTGTAATAAACGGAGGCAAATTTGCGACTACCACTCTTGTCGAAGGGGTAGAGAGAGGTGAAATTTGCACCAACACACCCCTCACAAATGTTCCACTAGCAATTAGCCTACCAACCAAATGTGCTCTTTTCATGAACACAACCACAGCTTTGTTCATTCTAGAAGCAGAATGTATAAATTCAGCTCCTACCTGTTCACCGACTGCGAGCAGAACCTCCTCCACCTTAACTCCGTTCTCAGGAACACACCTGAATCCATGCCGTATCGACAGCGTCTCCTCCGCGCTAGGCTGAGAAGCCATTGCGCACACCACACGTTCCAACCCCCAGGAAACTTACTCTGTCCTCTTCCACCCTAACTTTGAAAAAGCTGTGGATACCGCTAAAACAAATATTGCATTTACCCTCCACCATAGAAAATTAAATTGAAAGAAAAGACCAAGAAAATAATGTAGAAAGTTAGTTAGGACAGAGCCCTCCACACTAAACTTTCAAACTCCCAAAGAACTCCCAGCATGCACTGCGAGAGAGAGAGAGAGAGAGAGAGAGAGAGAGAGAGAGAGAGAGAGAGAGAGAGAGAGAGAGAGAGAGAGAGAGAGAGAGAGAGAGAGAGAGAGAGAGAGAGAGAGAGAGAGAGAGAGAGAGAGAGAGAGAGAGAGAGCTTTCCTCCCTTCTACGGTAAAACAATAGCACGGGGCTTTCCTCCCTTCTACAGTAAAACAATAGCCCGGGGCTTTCCTCCCTTCTACAGTAAAACAATATCCCGGGGCTTTCCTCCCTTCTACAGTAAAACAATAGCCCGGGGCTTTCCTCCCTTCTACAGTAAAACAATAGCCCGGGTCTTTCCTCCCTTCTACAGTAAAACAATAGCACAGGGCTTTCTATCCTCCACTTCCTCATCCAAACCTAAAACTACATTATAGAGATGTACTTATCACTGGCACTTTGGGAGTGATAACTAATAATGATCAACTTTTCCAAGGCTTTCCTCTACACCAGTACACGTGTCTCATGTGTCCCTACCTGCATCACATTTGGATGATGGAGATGTAGTTATTGCACTTATTGCTGCCACTTTGGGAGTGATAAACGGAATATACAACAGCTCTAGGAGCCCGTCTCACAGCACCAATATTATCATGCTCCTCAGGTGCATGGAGACAGGCAATATCATTACCGACTGTACGGTGAAGAACATCTTTCAGTAGGGAGGGAGGGAGGGAGGGGAGGGAGGGAGGGGAGGAGGGAGGGAGGGATGCATGGAGACAGGCAATATCATTACCGACTGTACGGTGAAGAACATCTTTCAGGAGGGAGGGAGGGAGGGAGGGGAGGAGGGAGGGAGGGATGCATGGAGACAGGCAATATCATTACCGACTGCACGGTGAAGAACATCTTTCAGGAGGGAGGGAGGGAGGGAGGGAGGGAGGGAGGGAGGGAGGGAGGGAGGGAGGGAGGGCCAGTGTTGGGGTACGGACGGAGGGAGGGAGGGAGGGAGGGAGGGGGGGAGGGAGGGAGGGAAGGAAGTAGAGGGGGGCATGAGGGGAGGGAGAAAGACAGTGAGGCAGGGAAGGAAAGAGGGAGAGAGAGAGCAGAGCGGAGGAAGGAAGGGAGTGGGTGGATGACAGAAGTGTGGGGAAAAGAGAGAGGGGGAGAGGGAGGGAGTGGATGGGTGACAGGAGTGTGGGGTAAAGAGAGAGTGAGCGGGAGGGAGTGAGTGGAAGACAGAAGTGTAGGGGAAAGAGATGGGGAGAGGGAACGTTAAGGGAGGGAGGGAGAGAATGGTTGGATGTGATGGGAGGCAGAGTAGAGGGAACAAAACATTATCCACTTGAGAGTCGGATGAAGATGAAGGCCTGACACTCTGTTTTCTGTCTAGGAGTTGAGGGAGGTGGAGAAAGAGAGAGAGAGAGCGAGAGACAGAGAGTCATACAGAGACAGAGAGAGAGTGTCACATCTGCTCCTGCAACACCCTCTACTGCTCATTCTGTGTCTCCTTGACCTGCCACCACTCCCCCAGTACTCTCTCCCTCTCCCTCTCTCTCTTTGTGTGTGATTGTGTGGGCAGAGACAGTTGTGCTGGAGTCAGAGCATATCCCCACCAGCTGCAACCTGTTCCAAAATCAAGACCTTTACAAATACTCAGTCCTGCCACACAGCCAGATCATAATCTCTGCTCAGTCAGTCTACGTTCCTAACCGATTGTTACTATTTAGATCCTGTTGTGCCTGTTTTCCTTGTCTGACGCTGTTTTCCTCTCCGTAACTGTTCTGCCCGCTCTGACTCTGGTCCCTGTCTCCAGTCCCACATCTCGTCATCCTGCTACTCTGTCCTGTATTCCCCACTCTACTACTACCTTGGATTCCCCTCCAGACCTGCTTGTCCTGTCTCAACCCCTCTCGCTCCAGCCTCCGCACCTGGTTTCCAGCAACCCGCTCGAGCTTCCCCTGACCTGCACTCCATCTCTCCCTGTGTCTCAATAAATACCTTGGTTACTTCATCCCAGTCTCCTCGTCTGAGTCTGCTCTTGGGTTCCCCTGTTCCACTCCGCTTAACAGAGAGAGAGATTGTGAACGAGACCGTGAGGGAGCGAGAGAGAGAGACACACACACTAGCTATCTATACACCCCTTCCGCCCTTCAGCTCCAATCCTCCATGGTTCCTTAGAGATGGTGACTGGTTGCTCCTGGCTACTAGGCTCAGAGATGAGATGAGAGCAGAGGTGTGTGTGTGTGTGTATGTGTATGTGTATGTGTATGTGTGTGTGTGTGTGTGTGTGTGTGTGTGTGTGTGTGTGTGTGTGTGTGTGTGTGTGTGTGTGTGTGTGTGTGTGTGTGTGTGTGTGTGTGTGGACGGTTGGGTGGCAGGGGAGGTAGAGACTGCGAGCCGCAGAAAATAACGTCTGTTTGTTTATCTATTGTCTCTGTGAAACTCAGGAAACGGCCCTGCTTTCCCGTGGATGCTCCCTGTACAGAGAAATGCCCTTTTCAGCAGAGTGCTGACTGACTGGCTGGCGGGTTGGCTGGCTGGCTGGCTGGTTGGCTGGCTGGCTGGTTGGCGGGCTGGTTGGCGGGCTGGTTGTCTGGCTGTTTGACTGGCTGGCTGACTGACTGGCTGGCTGGCTGGTTGGTTGGCTGGCTGGTTGGCTGTCTGGCTGGTTAACTGGCTGGCGGGTTGGCTGGTTGGTTGGTGGGTTGTCTGGCTGGTGGGTTGTCTGGCTGGTTGGTTGGCTTGCTGGTTGTCTGGCTGACTGACTGGCTGGCGGGTTGGCTGGCTGGCTGGCTGGTTGGCTGGCTGGCTGGCTGACTGGCTGGCGGATTGGCTGGCTGGTGGGTTGGCTGGCTGTTTGTCTGGTTGGCGGGTTGGCTGGCTGGTTGTCTGGTTGGTGGGTTGGCTGGCTGGCTGTCTGGTTGGCGGGTTGGCTGGCTGGTTGGTGGGTTGGCTGGCTGGTTGTCTGGTTGGTGGGTTGGCTGGCTGGCTGGTTGTCTGGTTGGTGGGTTGGCTGGCTGGTTGTCTGGTTGGTGGGTTGGCTGGCTGGTTGGTTGTCTGGCTGGCTAATCCATAGGCCTTCTCACTTTGTAAAGTACCTGGCACTAAAGTTAGACGTAAAGTAATGAGGAACAGATTTACAGTATATGACATGACAGGCATCAATCTCAACAGAAGCAGGCATTTCCTTCGAAGACTTGAGGGATATTGTCCTTGTACCTCCTGTAGTCTGTGTCCAGGAAGACTCAGAAGATAACACGTTTGACCTGCACGGAAAGAAAAGAGAGAGAGAGAGAGAGGATTCCATTATTCCACTATTGCTATTCATTTCACATTCAACTCCGGACCATCGGGACTGGCAGATCACAAAATAGCTACTAAATGAACAAAATTGGGAACAATTGAGGAACCTATGATACCATTCTACTCCAGGGAAACCCAATCAGCCACAATCAGACCCTAAGCACAGTTCAGAATATCCAATTAGCCAATTAGCTGTCTTCCCAGTACAGACCACCAGACTGTCTTTGTTCCAAATGTCACCCTATTCCCTATATAGTGCACTACTTTTGACCAAGGCCCATAGGGTCTAAATTAGTGCACTATATAAGGAATAGGTTGCCATTTGGGACACAAACCCATGTCCCACTGGTTGCAGCTGTGGGATCCACTACAGATCAGACGCTATATGAATATTACACTACATTACATTTACATTAGATATTGGCAACAATATCTGAATGTAAGAATTTCATTTGGTAGGATAAATAAAATATAACATATACCCAGTACAATAAAATACTATTAAAATGGTACTCATAAACCATAAACTAAAAGTTGCAAGTTATAGGATCCCTCTTTGATTCAGAGGAGTTAAATGAGGAAGAGGGGTTAAATGAGGGGTTAAATGAGGGGGGCTTAGGGGTTAAATGAGGGGTTAAATGAGGGGTTAAATAGGGGTTAAATGAGGGGTTAAATGAGGGGTTAAATAAGGGTTAAATGAGGGGTTAAATGAGGGGTTAAATGAGGGGGGCTTAGGGGTTAAATGGGGGGTTAAATGAGAGAGGGTTAGGGGTTAAATGAGGGGTTAAATGAGAGGGGGTGAGAGGTTAAATGAGAGAGGGTTAGGGGTTAAATGAGAGAGGGTTAGGGGTTAAATGAGGGGTTAAATGAGAGGGGGTTAGGGGTTAAATGAAGGGTTAAAGAGGGGTTAAATGAGGGGTTAAATTTGGGCACCGTTGAAACTAGCCCTCTACCAGACCCTCACTAACCTGTAATTCATTGTACAGTCTGAGTGCTGCTATGTAGTTATTCATAACCACTATAGTTATTATCTCAAGCTGATACATTGGAGGGATTCTGCATCCATATTGCTTTGGAAAAAATCTAATTGTACCCTATAAATGTACATTTATTATTTTTGAATTACTATACCCTCTTTAACTTCTAGTTGCACACAATCCCGGATCCGGGAGCACCCTCATCAGTAAAAAAGCTGACTAGCATAGCCTAGCATAGCGCCACAAGTAAATACTAGCATCTAAATATCATGAAATCACAAGTCCAAGACACCAGTTGAAGATACACATCTTGTGAATCCAGCCATCATTTCTGATTTTTAAAATGTTTTACATGGAAGACACAATATGTATTTCTATTAGCTAACCACGATAGCAAAAGAGCCAACTTTTTTTTCCCACCATTTTTTTACTGCATAGGTAGCTATCACAAATTCGACCAAATAAAGATATAAATAGTCACTAACCAAGAAACAACTTCATCAGATGACAGTCTGATAACATATTTATTGTATAGCATATGTTTTGTTCGAAAAATGTGCATATTTCAGGTATAAATCGTAGTTTTACATTGCAGCCACCATCACAACTCTCACCAAAGCAACTAGAATAACTACAGAGAGCAACGTGAATTACCTAAATACTCATCATAAAACATTTATGAAAAATACACAGCGTACAGCAAATGAAAGACAAAGATCTTGTGAATCCAGCCAATATTTCAGATTTTTTAAGTGTCTTACAGCGAAAACACAATTTAGCATTATATTAGCTTACTACAATAGCCAACCACACAGCAGCATTGATTCATGCATGTTAGCGATAGCGAATAAACCAGCAAAAGATATTACATTTTTCACTAACCTTCTCAAAACTTCATCAGATGACCTATAACATCATATTACACAATACATATATTGTTTGTTCGAAAATGTGCATATTTAGCGGCACAAATCGTGGTTATACAATGAGAATAGTAGCCAAGCTGCAAAGAAAATGTCGGGAGAAATCTTGGGAGAGGCACCTAATCTAATCAATAACTAATCATAAACTTGACTAAAAAATACAGGTTGGACAGCAAATGAAAGATACATTAGTTCTTAATGCTACCGCTGTGTTAGATTTTTAAAATTAACGTTACTACGACATACAGCGTGCGTTAAAGCGAGACCGCACCGAAATTAATGGCGGAATAGTAGGTCAACATTTTTCAACAGAACAACGAATTAACATCATAAATAGTTCTTACTATTTGATGAGCTTCCATCAGAGTCTTGTGCAAGTTGTCCTTTGTCCAGAATCATCGCTGCTCGGTTGTAGATTGTCGACTTCAACTTTGGAATTAGCAGTAAACATTAGCCATGTGGCGAAGACGTGTCCAACTCACTATAACGCAGCACTAAGACAATTCCGAAAATCGCAATATACTGATATAAACTGATAAAACTCGATTTAAAATAACTACATTATGATGTCTTTAACACCTATATCGAATAATATCAGAGCCGGATATATCTAAGGCCTATAACGAGAGCTTTTCAGAATTCCATCCTGGGGTCCTCCTTTGCGCCATGACGAACGTTGAAAAGAGTGCACCACCCATTCCATGAGCCTTTATATGGCCTCAGATCTGCCTAGCAACTCCATTCCAATTCTCACTGCTTGCTGACATCTAGGGGAAGGCGTATGCAGTGCATGTCTACTCATAGATTACATGCAGATTTATAAACTGACCCTGGAACAGAGCCCCAGATTTCAGATTTTTTAGTTCCTGACAGGAAGTTTGCTGCAAAAGGAGTTCTGTTTTACTCACAGATGTAATTCAAATGGTTTTAGAAACTAGAGAGTGTTTTCTATCCAATAGTAAATTAACAATTTACTATTGGAAAGAAAACAATAACATGATGATGATTAACAATAACATGATGGAATTGGAAACCGCTATGAGACTCTATCCACATCTCACCCTCAGCCTCCTCTCCACATCTCACCCTCAGCCACCCCACCCTCAGCCTCCTCTCCACAGCCCACCCTCAGCCTCCTCTCCACATCTCACCCTCAGCCTCCTCTCCACATCTCACCCTCAGCCACCCCACCCTCAGCCTCCTCTCCACAGCCCACCCTCAGCCTCCTCTCCACATCTCACCCTCAGCCTCCTCTCCACATCTCACCCTCAGCCACCCCACCCTCAGCCTCCACTCCACAGCCCACCCTCAGCCTCCTCTCCACATCTCACCCTCAGCCTCTTCTCCACAGCCCACCCTCAGCCTCCTCTCCACATCTCACCCTCAGCCTCCTCTCCACATCTCACCCTCAGCCACCCCACCCTCAGCCTCCACTCCACAGCCCACCCTCAGCCTCCTCTCCACAGCTCACCCTCAGCCTCCTCTCCACAGCTCACCCTCAGCCTCCTCTCCACAGCTCACCCTCAGCCTCCTCTCCACAGCCCACCCTCAGCCTCCTCTCCACAGCTCACCCTCAGCCTCCCCACCCTCAGCCTCCTCTCCAGCTTTCTATTATGAAATACCACACCCAATCCACACAGCAAGCAGGCATGAAATACAGTACACAAACACATGACATAATATTATCTAATGAACTACTACAGTAAACTTAACTGTTCCGTAATCTTCCATTTTAATACACAAGTCTTAGTTTGCACTCATTCAAGAATTACATTTCTTTATATTTAAAAAAATATATTCAACCTTTTTTTAACTAGGCAAACAGTTAAGAACCAATTCTTATTTAGAAGAGAAGGTGAGGAAGGAGAAGTATGTTGTTTTCCTGTCTATCGAGGACAGGGCCACTCCTGGCCGTTCGGCCGCCTTGACGAGACAAAAAAATTGCCGCCCCGCACAAGAATAGTCCCAGTAAGCAAAAGGATGTTGAAAAGACGTCTAAAATACGTATTTTCCAGACGTTGACGTTAGGATCAATTTTTGTTATGAATGAAAGGTGAAAGTATGTATTTTCCAGATGTTAAAAATACATATTTTCCGGACGTTGATAATACCTATTTTCCAGATGTTGAAATCAGGTTCATTTTCAGTTCTGATTGAAAGTTGAAAATATGTCATTCATAAACGTCTATGTTTGGGCCACGGTAGAAGATTATGACACAGGGTTTCACACGAGTGTGTTAAAAATACATTTAATCCGTTTTATTTATAAATTCTTAATACTTAAACGATGAGTCTAGTTGTCCTATTTTTAATTGTTTATATAATAAATGGGGTTGCAAATGTCACCTTTAATATCTGCACTGTGAGGAGACGATGTAACGTCACTCTTTCTAATTCAACTGCACTTTTATTTTATTTGTTGATCCTTTTCTAGACAATCCATTATTACACTAAATATGATTTAAATAATGCAAGATTTTTATATCCCAGCAGATTTTTAAATTAATTTCAGGAGCAAAAAGTTTTCAATAATTGTTTTAAATTCATAAAAAAATTCATTGGAATATAATATTGGAATGGAATATAAATAATAACATGACATAATATTGGAATATAACATTTAATAACTTAACTTAACCAACACACTCATTCAACACATTACTACTTTACAAAAAATATATAAAATGTTTTCTCTTTAAACTAATTAACTCACTGTGACATTGATGTGGCAACTACCTTATGCTCTGCTATTGCATGATTTCTAATTCGTACCTGTACTCTAGGTCACAAATAAACTATCCCCAGTAAAATTGGAGCACAACTCACGAGCCCATCCTCCTGCACTGCTCAATACCTAATCCAGTTCTCACCTGTGACTGAAAACAGAGGGATAGATGCCAATTGAAAATCTCACTCTTGAAAACGTAGTTAGCTATATGACATAAAATGCTATGTAAAATAGCTAAAAGGCTATGAAGTTGCATTAACTGTAAAACTATCAGTCACCAGTGGAAACATGTACAACTGAAATTAAGTTACGTTACCTTTTTGATGTACTTCACCTCAGACAATCTGGTAGTATGGTCGCTAGCTTGTACTCCTAGCAGCTTATGCTAACTAGCTAGCTGGCTAGCATTTACTGATAGTGAAGTTTCTAGTTAGCAAGTTAGCATAAACTAGCGCTAACTTGGATAGTCATTGTCTAAATGACAGGTAGAAACACATTCATAACCATCAAGGGGTAACTAGCCCCCAGGGGCCAGTTACCACCTAGTAAGGGGGGTAACTCCTTCGACATATTACTACTTTACAAAAAAATATATAAAATGTTTTCTCTTTAAACAAGTGGATTATTTATCGTAAGGCTTTCCTACTTGAAAAAAAAAGAATATATAGATAAGTCTAACTGAATATATCTACAACTTACCACAACATGGTTTTGTTGAAATATCTCCAAACGTTGTGATGACACAGAGGACATTTTCTGTCCAGTAAGAACAGTGACAGCCAGGGAAAGTGTTGGGAAAATAATTTGGTGACTTCTTGTGGTCTTTATGTGAATTACGGGGTGGGGGGGCAGTTACCCCAGGGAGTTAGTTACCCCTTACTACCCTACAAACTTGAAACCACTGATCATGACTATTTAGCCCACGGGATGAAACTCCTGGACAGCAGTTGTGAGTAGCCTGATTGTCCATTGTACTTTGACCATGTCCTGTTTTTTAGGATGTTGTTGTTTGTTAACATGTCAGTGCAATATTTTTTTTTCATTTGATTGGGCGCCATTTTAGATCAGGCTATTTGATCAGAGAAACCTGCATGATGTAAAAAAAGTTTCAGTCTCATTGCATTGTCATACATTTTCATACGTCCCTGCCTTCATCTCTAGCCTGTAGGCTACTGAAAAGGCCACGTACTCTTTCTACCATATATCTGCTACATGATTTATGTTACATCATTTTGACTGACTGAATGCTGGGGCAGCGCCACAGTGAAACATCTCTCCAACAGCAGCCCGGAGAGGCTAGGAATCGACAAGATACATATTTTGCATCCCTGCCTTTGAAAATAAAAGTGTCCGCTGCTTATGACAGGTCGACATCAGAGCTCACCTAAAAAAAGCCCATATGCCACATGGTGAGAGGAATTGTCTTTTTTTTTGGGGGGGGGGGGGGGGGGGCAGAATTAGGTGAGGTTTTAAGTTTTGTTATTTGGAGGTAGGTCTTGGTCACTTCTAGAAAATGCAGCCCTCGACAATCTGCCGCCATAGGCCCTGCCTAATCCTGCCTAATGCATCTCTTTCTTCCTTCTCTGATTGGTGTCTTGGGCTAGGGAGACACATTACAGACAGTGGGACATAGAAACAAGATAATAGCTCCACTCATTATGGCAATGTTACACAACAGCCGTAATGGGGAAAATACAGACAAGCCCTGTATAGAGACAGGCCCATGCCAGCTGTAATGGTGGAGATGCAGACAAGACCAATATATAGACAAGTCCTCGATACAGACAGGCCCTAGAAACAGACAGGCCCTTGATACAGACAGGCCCTAGATACAGACAGGCCCTAGAAACAGACAGGCCCTAGAAACAGACAGGCCCTTGATACAGACAGGCCCTAGATACAGACAGGCCCTAGATACAGACAGGCCCTAGATACAGACAGGCCCTTGATACAGACAGGCCCTAGATACAGACAGGCCCTAGATACAGACAGGCCCTAGATACAGACAGGCCCTTGAAACAGACAGGCCCTAGATACAGACAGGCCCTAGATACAGACAGGCCCTAGATACAGACAGGCCCTTGAAACAGACAGGCCCTAGAAACTGACAGGCCCTTGATACAGACAGGCCCTAGATACAGACAGGCCCTAGAAACAGACAGGCCCTAGATACAGACAGGCCCTAGATACAGACAGGCCCTGGATACAGACAGGCCCTAGATACAGACAGGCCCTAGAAACAGACAGGCCCTAGCCAGCTCCAGAGACACCCAGGGATCTGATTCAAAGAGGCCGACGCCCTTTCTGGTGCTCAGACAGCCAGACATCTAGTAATACTTTTTCGCTTTGAAGTAAATTTTGAGAGTTGAGATGTAGAATTGTAACATTTTATTTGCTCGATGTCATGGGCTTTTTCTCTCTCTTTCTCGATCTCTCTCTCTCTCTCTCTCTCTCTCTCTCTCTCTCTCTCTCTCTCTCTCTCTCTCTATCTTTCTCTCTATCTCTCTCCCTCTCTCTCTATCCCGCTCTCCATCTCTCTTTCTCCCGCTCTGTCTCAACCTCCTCAACCCCTCTCTCTCGCACTCTCTCTGCCTCACCCCTTCAACCCCCCTCTCTCGATCTTTCTCGATCTCTCTCTCTCTCTCTCTCTCTCTCTCTCTCTCTCTCGCTCTCGCTCTCGCTCTCGCTCTCTCTCTCTCGCTCTCTCTCTCTCGCTCTCTCTCTCTCTCAACCCTTTCAACCCCTCTCTTTCTCTATCTCACCACCTCAACCCCTCTCTCTCTCTGTCTCACCCCTTCAACCCCTTACTCTCAGGAAGAAAATGAAACAAATGTTATATACACTTCTTTGATGTCTAGTCCGTATGACAAACAGACTGTGTGCAATGTGATAATACGTCTCCATACTGACATGTTAAACAAGAGCTGTTGCACAGTTCAACGATTACAAGTGTGTGTGTGTGTGTGTGTGTGTGTGTGTGTGTGTGTGTGTGTGTGTGTGTGTGTGTGTGTGTGTGTGTGTGTGTGTGTGTGTGTGTGTGTGTGTGTGTGTGTGTGTGCGTGTGCGTGCGTGCGTACACATCCCATGCCCTTACAACAGATCAGATCCATATGGTTCCTATTGAACTGAGATGAATAGGAGCAGAAACACAGGTCAGAGAAGGTCACAAAGTCTAAACTGCCCGTACAGCTGTATCGGAAAATGGATGTTCTCTATCAAAATCAAAACGCTTAAAAACTTGAAATTCAACTCAGCAACGGACCTGCAATTTTTCTCTTCAATTTGCATCCCCCCCCCCCTCTCTTCTACGCTGCTGCTACTCTCTGTTATTATCTGTGCATAGTCACTTTAATAACTCTAGCTACATGTACATATTATCTCAATTACCTCGACTAACCGGTGCACCCGCACATTGATTCTGTACCGGTGCCCCCTGTATATAGCCTCCACATTGACTCTGTACCGGTACACCCTGTATATAGCCTCCACATTGACTCTGTACCGGTACACCCTGTATATAGCCTCCACATTGACTCTGTACCGTAACACCCTGTATATAGCCTCCACATTGACTCTGTACCGGTACCCCCTGTATATAGCCTCCACATTGACTCTGTACCGTAACACCCTGTATATAGCCTCCACATTGACTCTGTACCGTAACACCCTGTATATAGCCTCCACATTGACTCTGTACCGGTACACCCTGTATATAGCCTCCACATTGACTCTGTACCGGTACACCCTGTATATAGCCTCCACATTGACTCTGTACTGGTACACCCTGTATATAGTCTCCACATTGACTCTGTACTGGTACACCCTGTATATAGCCCCGCTATTGTTATTTACTGCTGTTCTTTAATTATTTGTTATTCTTATCTCTTAGGTATTTTTCTTAGAACTGCGTTGTTGGTTAAGGGCTTGATAGTCAGCATTTCACTGTAAGGTCTACCTACACCTGTTGTATTCAGCATTTCACTGTAAGGTCTACTACACCTGTTGTATTTAGCATTTCATTGTAAGGTCTACTACACCTGTTGTATTCTGCATTTCACTGTAAGGTCTACTACACCTGTTGTATTCAGCATTTCATTGTAAGGTCTACTACACCTGTTGTATTCTGCATTTCACTGTAAGGTCTACCTACACCTGTTGTATTCAGCATTTCACTGTGAGGTCTACTACACCTGTTGTATTCAGCATTTCACTGTAAGGTCTACTACACCTGTTGTATTCAGCATTTCACTGTAAGGTCTACTACACCTGTTGTATTCAGCATTTCACTGTAAGGTCTACCTACACCTGTTGTATTCAGCATTTCACTGTAAGGTCTACTACACCTGTTGTATTCAGCATTTCACTGTAAGGTCTACTACACCTGTTGTATTCAGCATTTCACTGTAAGGTCTACTACACCTGTTGTATTCAGCATTTCACTGTGAGGTCTACTACACCTGTTGTATTCAGCATTTCACTGTGAGGTCTACTACACCTGTTGTATTCAGCATTTCACTGTAAGGTCTACTACACCTGTTGTATTCAGCATTTCACTGTAAGGTCTACTACACCTGTTGTATTTAGCATTTCACTGTGAGGTCTACTACACCTGTTGTATTCAGCATTTCACTGTGAGGTCTACTACACCTGTTGTATTTAGCATTTCACTGTAAGGTCTACTACACCTGTTGTATTCAGCATTTCACTGTAAGGTCTACTACACCTGTGGTATTCAGCATTTCACTGTAAGGTCTACCTACACCTGTTGTATTCAGCATTTCACTGTAAGGTCTACTACACCTGTGGTATTCAGCAATTCACTGTAAGGTCTACCTACACCTGTTGTATTCAGCATTTCACTGTGAGGTCTACTACACCTGTTGTATTCAGCATTTCACTGTAAGGTCTACTACACCTGTTGTATTCAGCATTTCACTGTAAGGTCTACTACACCTGTTGTATTCAGCATTTCACTGTAAGGTCTACCTACACCTGTTGTATTCAGCATTTTACTGTAAGGTCTACTACACCTGTTGTATTCAGCATTTCACTGTAAGGTCTACTACACCTGTTGTATTCAGCATTTCACTGTAAGGTCTACTACACCTGTTGTATTCAGCATTTCACTGTGAGGTCTACTACACCTGTTGTATTCAGCATTTCACTGTGAGGTCTACTACACCTGTTGTATTCAGCATTTCACTGTAAGGTCTACTACACCTGTTGTATTCAGCATTTCACTGTAAGGTCTACTACACCTGTTGTATTTAGCATTTCACTGTGAGGTCTACTACACCTGTTGTATTCAGCATTTCACTGTGAGGTCTACTACACCTGTTGTATTTAGCATTTCACTGTAAGGTCTACTACACCTGTTGTATTCAGCATTTCACTGTAAGGTCTACTACACCTGTGGTATTCAGCATTTCACTGTAAGGTCTACCTACACCTGTTGTATTCAGCATTTCACTGTAAGGTCTACTACACCTGTGGTATTCAGCATTTCACTGTAAGGTCTACCTACACCTGTTGTATTCAGCATTTCACTGTAAGGTCTACTACACCTGTTGTATTCAGCATTTCACTGTAAGGTCTACTACATCTGTTGTAGTCAGCATTTCACTGTAAGGTCTACTACACCTGTTGTATTCAGCATTTCACTGTAAGGTCTACTACACCTGTTGTATTTAGCATTTCACTGTAAGGTCTACTACACCTGTTGTATTCAGCATTTCACTGTAAGGTCTACTACACCTGTTGTATTCAGCATTTCACTGTAAGGTCTACTACACCTGTTGTATTCAGCATTTCACTGTGAGGTCTACTACACCTGTTGTATTCAGCATTTCACTGTGAGGTCTACTACACCTGTTGTATTCAGCATTTCACTGTAAGGTCTACTACACCTGCTGTATTCAGCATTTCACTGTAAGGTCTACTACACCTGTTGTATTCAGCATTTCACTGTGAGGTCTACTACACCTGTTGTATTTAGCATTTCACTGTAAGGTCTACTACACCTGTTGTATTCAGCATTTCACTGTAAGGTCTACTACACCTGTGGTATTCAGCATTTCACTGTAAGGTCTACTACACCTGTGGTATTCAGCATTTCACTGTAAGGTCTACCTACACCTGTTGTATTCAGCATTTCACTGTAAGGTCTACTACACCTGTGGTATTCAGCATTTCACTGTAAGGTCTACCTACACCTGTTGTATTCAGCATTTCACTGTAAGGTCTACTACACCTGTTGTATTCAGCATTTCACTGTAAGGTCTACTACATCTGTTGTAGTCAGCATTTCACTGTAAGGTCTACTACACCTGTTGTATTCAGCATTTCACTGTAAGGTCTACTACACCTGTTGTATTTAGCATTTCACTGTAAGGTCTACTACACCTGTTGTATTCAGCATTTCACTGTAAGGTCTACTACACCTGTTGTATTCAGCATTTCACTGTAAGGTCTACTACACCTGTTGTATTCAGCATTTCACTGTGAGGTCTACTACACCTGTTGTATTCAGCATTTCACTGTAAGGTCTACTACACCTGTTGTATTCAGCATTTCACTGTAAGGTCTACTACACCTGCTGTATTCAGCATTTCACTGTGAGGTCTACTACACCTGTTGTATTCAGCATTTCACTGTGAGGTCTACTACACCTGCTGTATTCAGCATTTCACTGTAAGGTCTACTACACCTGTTGTATTCAGCATTTCACTGTAAGGTCTACTACACCTGTGGTATTCAGCATTTCACTGTAAGGTCTACCTACACCTGTTGTATTCAGCATTTCACTGTAAGGTCTACTACACCTGTGGTATTCAGCATTTCACTGTAAGGTCTACCTACACCTGTTGTATTCAGCATTTCACTGTAAGGTCTACTACACCTGTTGTATTCAGCATTTCACTGTAAGGTCTACTACATCTGTTGTAGTCAGCATTTCACTGTAAGGTCTACTACACCTGTTGTATTCAGCATTTCACTGTAAGGTCTACTACACCTGTTGTATTTAGCATTTCACTGTAAGGTCTACTACACCTGTTGTATTCAGCATTTCACTGTAAGGTCTACTACACCTGTTGTATTCAGCATTTCACTGTAAGGTCTACTACACCTGTTGTATTCAGCATTTCACTGTGAGGTCTACTACACCTGTTGTATTCAGCATTTCACTGTGAGGTCTACTACACCTGTTGTATTCAGCATTTCACTGTAAGGTCTACTACACCTGCTGTATTCAGCATTTCACTGTAAGGTCTACTACACCTGTTGTATTCAGCATTTCACTGTAAGGTCTACTACACCTGTTGTATTCAGCATTTCACTGTGAGGTCTACTACACCTGTTGTATTCAGCATTTCACTGTAAGGTCTACTACACCTGTTGTATTCAGCATTTCACTGTAAGGTCTACTACACCTGTTGTATTCAGCATTTCACTGTGAGGTCTACTACACCTGTTGTATTCAGCATTTCACTGTAAGGTCTACTACACCTGTTGTATTCAGCATTTCACTGTAAGGTCTACTACACCTGTTGTATTCAGCATTTCACTGTGAGGTCTACTACACCTGTTGTATTTAGCATTTCACTGTAAGGTCTACTACACCTGTTGTATTCAGCATTTCACTGTAAGGTCTACTACACCTGTGGTATTCAGCATTTCACTGTAAGGTCTACCTACACCTGTTGTATTCAGCATTTCACTGTAAGGTCTACTACACCTGTGGTATTCAGCATTTCACTGTAAGGTCTACCTACACCTGTTGTATTCAGCATTTCACTGTAAGGTCTACTACACCTGTTGTATTCAGCATTTCACTGTAAGGTCTACTACATCTGTTGTAGTCAGCATTTCACTGTAAGGTCTACTACACCTGTTGTATTCAGCATTTCACTGTAAGGTCTACTACACCTGTTGTATTTAGCATTTCACTGTAAGGTCTACTACACCTGTTGTATTCAGCATTTCACTGTAAGGTCTACTACACCTGTTGTATTCAGCATTTCACTGTAAGGTCTACTACACCTGTTGTATTCAGCATTTCACTGTGAGGTCTACTACACCTGTTGTATTCAGCATTTCACTGTGAGGTCTACTACACCTGTTGTATTCAGCATTTCACTGTAAGGTCTACTACACCTGCTGTATTCAGCATTTCACTGTAAGGTCTACTACACCTGTTGTATTCAGCATTTCACTGTAAGGTCTACTACACCTGTTGTATTCAGCATTTCACTGTGAGGTCTACTACACCTGTTGTATTCAGCATTTCACTGTAAGGTCTACTACACCTGTTGTATTCAGCATTTCACTGTAAGGTCTACTACACCTGTTGTATTCAGCATTTCACTGTAAGGTCTACTACACCTGCTGTATTCAGCATTTCACTGTGAGGTCTACTACACCTGTTGTATTCAGCATTTCACTGTAAGGTCTACTACACCTGTTGTATTCAGCATTTCGCTGTAAGGTCTACTACACCTGTTGTATTCAGCATTTCACTGTGAGGTCTACTACACCTGTTGTATTCAGCATTTCACTGTAAGGTCTACTACACCTGTTGTATTCAGCATTTCACTGTGAGGTCTACTACACCTGTTGTATTCAGCATTTCACTGTAAGGTCTACTACACCTGTTGTATTCAGCATTTCACTGTAAGGTCTACTACACCTGTTGTATTCAGCATTTCACTGTGAGGTCTACTACACCTGCTGTATTCAGCATTTCACTGTGAGGTCTACTACACCTGTTGTATTCAGCATTTCACTGTAAGGTCTACTACACCTGTTGTATTCAGCATTTCACTGTAAGGTCTACTACACCTGTTGTATTCAGCATTTCACTGTGAGGTCTACTACACCTGTTGTATTCAGCATTTCACTGTAAGGTCTACTACACCTGTTGTATTCAGCATTTCACTGTGAGGTCTACTACACCTGCTGTATTCAGCATTTCACTGTGAGGTCTACTACACCTGTTGTATTCAGCATTTCACTGTAAGGTCTAATACACCTGTTGTATTCAGCATTTCACTGTAAGGTCTACTACACCTGTTGTATTCAGCATTTCACTGTAAGGTCTACTACACCTGCTGTATTCAGCATTTCACTGTAAGGTCTACTACACCTGTTGTATTCAGCATTTCACTGTAAGGTCTACTACACCTGTTGTATTCAGCATTTCACTGTAAGGTCTACTACACCTGTTGTATTCAGCATTTCACTGTGAGGTCTACTACACCTGTTGTATTCAGCATTTCACTGTAAGGTCTACTACACCTGTTGTATTCAGCATTTCACTGTAAGGTCTACTACACCTGCTGTATTCAGCATTTCACTGTGAGGTCTACTACACCTGTTGTATTCAGCATTTCACTGTAAGGTCTACTACACCTGTTGTATTCAGCATTTCGCTGTAAGGTCTACTACACCTGTTGTATTCAGCATTTCGCTGTGAGGTCTACTACACCTGTTGTATTCAGCATTTCACTGTAAGGTCTACTACACCTGTTGTATTCAGCATTTCACTGTGAGGTCTACTACACCTGTTGTATTCAGCATTTCACTGTAAGGTCTACTACACCTGTTGTATTCAGCATTTCACTGTAAGGTCTACTACACCTGTTGTATTCAGCATTTCACTGTGAGGTCTACTACACCTGCTGTATTCAGCATTTCACTGTGAGGTCTACTACACCTGTTGTATTCAGCATTTCACTGTAAGGTCTACTACACCTGTTGTATTCAGCATTTCACTGTAAGGTCTACTACACCTGTTGTATTCAGCATTTCACTGTGAGGTCTACTACACCTGTTGTATTCAGCATTTCACTGTAAGGTCTACTACACCTGTTGTATTCAGCATTTCACTGTGAGGTCTACTACACCTGCTGTATTCAGCATTTCACTGTGAGGTCTACTACACCTGTTGTATTCAGCATTTCACTGTAAGGTCTACTACACCTGTTGTATTCAGCATTTCACTGTAAGGTCTACTACACCTGTTGTATTCAGCATTTCACTGTAAGGTCTACTACACCTGTTGTATTCAGCATTTCACTGTAAGGTCTACTACACCTGTTGTATTCAGCATTTCACTGTAAGGTCTACTACACCTGTTGTATTCGGCATTTCACTGTAAGGTCTACTACACCTGTTGTATTCAGCATTTCACTGTAAGGTCTACTACACCTGTTGTATTCAGCATTTCACTGTGAGGTCTACTACACCTGTTGTATTCAGCATTTCACTGTAAGGTCTACTACACCTGTTGTATTCGGCATTTCACTGTAAGGTCTACCTATACCTGTTGTATTCAGCATTTCACTGTAAGGTCTACTACACCTGTTGTATTCAGCATTTCACTGTGAGGTCTACTACACCTGTTGTATTCAGCATTTCACTGTGAGGTCTACTACACCTGTTGTATTCAGCATTTCACTGTAAGGTCTACTACACCTGCTGTATTCAGCATTTCACTGTAAGGTCTACTACACCTGTTGTATTCAGCATTTCACTGTAAGGTCTACTACACCTGTTGTATTCAGCATTTCACTGTGAGGTCTACTACACCTGTTGTATTCAGCATTTCACTGTAAGGTCTACTACACCTGTTGTATTCAGCATTTCACTGTAAGGTCTACTACACCTGTTGTATTCAGCATTTCACTGTGAGGTCTACTACACCTGTTGTATTCAGCATTTCACTGTAAGGTCTACTACACCTGTTGTATTCAGCATTTCACTGTAAGGTCTACTACACCTGTTGTATTCAGCATTTCACTGTAAGGTCTACTACACCTGTTGTATTCAGCATTTCACTGTAAGGTCTACTACACCTGCTGTATTCAGCATTTCACTGTGAGGTCTACTACACCTGTTGTATTCAGCATTTCACTGTAAGGTCTACTACACCTGTTGTATTCAGCATTTCGCTGTAAGGTCTACTACACCTGTTGTATTCAGCATTTCACTGTGAGGTCTACTACACCTGTTGTATTCAGCATTTCGCTGTAAGGTCTACTACACCTGTTGTATTCAGCATTTCACTGTGAGGTCTACTACACCTGTTGTATTCAGCATTTCACTGTAAGGTCTACTACACCTGTTGTATTCAGCATTTCACTGTAAGGTCTACTACACCTGTTGTATTCAGCATTTCACTGTGAGGTCTACTACACCTGCTGTATTCAGCATTTCACTGTGAGGTCTACTACACCTGTTGTATTCAGCATTTCACTGTAAGGTCTACTACACCTGTTGTATTCAGCATTTCACTGTAAGGTCTACTACACCTGTTGTATTCAGCATTTCACTGTGAGGTCTACTACACCTGTTGTATTCAGCATTTCACTGTAAGGTCTACTACACCTGTTGTATTCAGCATTTCACTGTGAGGTCTACTACACCTGCTGTATTCAGCATTTCACTGTGAGGTCTACTACACCTGTTGTATTCAGCATTTCACTGTAAGGTCTACTACACCTGTTGTATTCAGCATTTCACTGTAAGGTCTACTACACCTGTTGTATTCAGCATTTCACTGTAAGGTCTACTACACCTGTTGTATTCAGCATTTCACTGTAAGGTCTACTACACCTGTTGTATTCAGCATTTCACTGTAAGGTCTACTACACCTGTTGTATTCGGCATTTCACTGTAAGGTCTACTACACCTGTTGTATTCAGCATTTCACTGTAAGGTCTACTACACCTGTTGTATTCAGCATTTCACTGTGAGGTCTACTACACCTGTTGTATTCAGCATTTCACTGTAAGGTCTACTACACCTGTTGTATTCGGCATTTCACTGTAAGGTCTACCTATACCTGTTGTATTCGGCACATGTGACAAATACAATTTGATTTGATTTGGTTTTAAAATTAATTTCATCCTGACTTTGAAAACCGTCGCGGTAAAAATACAATGTGTTCGTCCAAAATGGCACCCTATTCCCTTATGTAGTTCACTACCCTTCACTAGGGCCCATTAGGTTCTGTTCAAAAGTAGTGCACTTATGGGGAATAGGGTGCCATTCGGGATACAGTCACTCTCTCCAGAATCCTGTCAGAGGACGGATGGATGTACGGACAACCATGGTTACACGTTGTTAACGCAAACTAAACGGACCGAGTTACGATGAGAAAACCAAATACTATCCCTGAATCTCCCATATCCATATCTCTTCCGCCCAAAAACGTTATAAGGTGTTGGCCGGCCGGCCAACTCTCCAATCAGACTCATCTTACCATGTCCATGACCCCCCCCCCCCCCCCCCCCCCCCCCCCCCCCCCCCCCCCCCCCCCCCGAGACATATGGTTCTGGACGCCTCTGTCTCTACAACGCTAGAGGGTGTACACTAGACCTTATTGTTCAACAGGTTTTATGTGTACCCCACAGCCCCTCCCATCTGCAACCTGAGACCCAGCCGTCTCGCACTCCACCTTTGGCAACGGCCCGGCAACAGTCGTCCAATCAGTGATGAGTAATGAGCGGTCTGACGACCATGCAGTGATCCCAGCTATCTAATTAATCTGCAATTAACTTTACCAGCCTCTGCTGGACGCAGGTGCACGTGAGTGTGTGTGTGTGTGTGTGTGTGTGTGTGTGTGTGTGTGTGTGTGTGTGTGTGTGTGTGTGTGTGTGTGTGTGTGTGTGTGTGTGTGTGTGTGTGTGTGTGTGTGTGTGCCTTCCTTCGAAATCAGCAGGTCGCTACACCCAACACACTGGGGACAGTCAATCAGAGCAGGATACAGACGCTGTCTGTCTACAGTCAATTCAGAGTC
This sequence comes from Salvelinus fontinalis, assembly GCF_029448725.1. NCBI lineage: Eukaryota > Metazoa > Chordata > Actinopteri > Salmoniformes > Salmonidae > Salvelinus > Salvelinus fontinalis. The sequence continues at coordinate 8,512,464 of NC_074694.1, read as the reverse complement.
GCCACAGCGCTGGCCATCAAATATACCATCTGCAAGTTCGTATTTATAGAACCATCATCTTTTACATGTTTTATATTTATAATGATTTATAATAATTTATAATGATTTATTTATTTATTTTTAACTAGGCAAGTCAGTTAAGAACATATTCTTATTTACAATGACGGCCTACCCCCGGCCAAACCCGGATGACGCCGGGCCAATTGTGTGCCACCCTATGAGACTCCCAATCACGGCCGGTTGTGATACAGCCTGGAATCAAACTAGGGTCTGTAGTGACGCCTTTAGCACTGTGATGCAGTGCCTAAGACCGCTGCGCCACTCGGGGGACCAACTCTCACCGGTCTTCATTATTCTGTAAAGTTACATTAGTTTATACAGTGTATTTATTTTCAGTACAGGCTTAAGAATTCCTGGATGATGAAGATTCAGTACCAAAGTCATTTTAAGCTAGGTGGAGTGAAAAGGCTTCGAGTATAGAGACGAGACAAAATGGCGGGTTAGTGTAGGGGAGGTAGAGACTGGGAACAGAGCATCACGTGTGGGTATCTTATGGTCTCCGTGGATGCTATCTGGGATAACCGTGCCCTTTTCAGCATGTATCACCAGTGTGTACACAATATTAGAGGTTTATGTATTTTTGATTAATCAAGCATATGTTCCGGTGTGTTGGAGGCTGCCGAGGGGGAGTACGGGCTCATAATAATGTCCGGGACGGAGCAAATGGAATGGAATCAAACACCTGGGAACCATGTGGGAACCCTGTGTTCGATGACATTCCACCGATTCCGCTCCGGTCATTACCACGAGCCCGTCCTCCCCAATGAAGGTGCCACCAGCCTCCTGTGGTCTGGACATGTGTGGACAAAGGACATATCAATGTTGTGTACAGCATGAATGTCATATCCTCTCGTGGCGTTCCAGGCTCGTCTCTGACTGCTCTGCTCTAGCAGCTAGGGCTCAGCTGTGTGTAATTACAGCCAGTAATAAGGCTTGGATATGGTCCACCTGCCTCCCTGTGTGTCTCCTCTCTCCTGCCTGCCTACGCTGGTGCTGCTGACAACAAAAGAGACGTGTGTGTGAGTGTCTGTGTGTGAGTGTGAGTGTGAGTGTGAGTGTGAGTGTGAGTGTGAGTGTGAGTGTGTGTGTGTGTGTGTGTGTGTGTGTGTGTGTGTGTGTGTGTGTGTGTGTGCCTCTGTTTGAGTATGTATTCACGCTCTCCTCTTGCAGATTGTGCGTGGTTGGGTTCCAGCTCAGGCTGTGTTTTATCCTTGGCAATACAATACAAAGAACTGTGCTGTTGTCACTGAATCTTTATAATGATCTGCATACTGTGTCATCATGTCATATACTGTTGCCTATGGCACATGCAATACACAATAATTCATTGGGCTGGACAGGAAGCTCATTCTGGGTTGTGTAGGCATGTATTCCCCCCTCTACTTCCAGCTAGAGAAGTCATGTTAGGCTAGGCTAGGCTAGGGTAACGTATCCCTATTACGTCATACTAGGCTAGGGCAACTTGTCCCTATTATGTCATGCTAGGCTAGGGCAACTTGTCCCTATTACGTCATACTAGGCTAGGGCAACTTGTCCCTATTATGTCATGCTAGGCTAGGGCAACTTGTCCCTATTATGTCATGCTAGGCTAGGGTAACGTATCCCTATTATGTCATGCTAGGCTAGGGCAACTTGTCCCTATTATGTCATGCTAGGCTAGGGCAACTTGTCCCTATTATGTCATGCTAGGCTAGGGCAACTTGTCCCTATTATGTCATGCTAGGCTAGGGTAACGTGTCCCTATTACGTCATACTAGGCTAGGGCAACTTGTCCCTATTATGTCATGCTAGGCTAGGGCAACTTGTCCCTATTACGTCATTTTGGGCTAGGCTTGGGCAACATGTCCTTGTTATGTCATGCTAGGCTAGGGCAAAATGTCCCTTTTATGTCATGCTAGGCTAGGGCAACATGTCCCTATTTTGTCATGCTAGGCTAGGGTAACATGTCCCCTTTATTTCATGCTAGACTAGGTCAACATACCCCTATTTTGTCATGCTAGGCTAGGGCAACATGTCCCTATTATGTCATGCTAGGCAAGGCCAACTTGTCCCTATTATGTCATGCTAGGCTAGGGCAACGTGTCCCTATTATGTCATGCTAGGCTAGGGTAACGTATCCCTATTACGTCATACTAGGCTAGGGCAACTAGTCCCTATTATGTCATGCTAGGCTAGGGTAATGAATCCCTATTATGTCATGCTAGGCTAGGGCAACTTGTCCCTATTATGTCATGCTAGGCTAGGGCAACTTGTCCCTATTATGTCATGCTAGGCTAGGGCAACATGTTCGTATTACGTCTGGGTAAGGGGAAAGTGGGATACCTAGTCAGTTGTCCAGCTGAATGTATTCAACTGAAATGTGTCTTCCGCATTTAACCCAACCCCTCTAGGCTAGGGCAACATGTCCCAATTATGTCCTGCTAGGCTAGGGCACCTTCGGTCAGGGAGAGGTTGAAAATGACATTGAAGACACTTGCCAGTTGGTCCGCGCATGCTTTGAGTACACGGTCTGGTCGTGCGGCCTTGTGAATGTTGACCTGTTTAAAGATCTTGCTCACATCGGCTATGGAAAGTGATCACACAGACTTCCGGAACAGCTGGTCCCTGTTTGATGGTTCATCTGAGGGCATAGCAGGATTTCTTATAAGCGTCCGGATTAGTGTCCAGCTCTAGCCTTTAGCTCGGTGAGGATGTTGCCTGTAATCCCTGGCTTCTGGTTGGGATGTGTACGTACGGTCTCTGTGGAGACGACGTCGTCAGTGCACTTATTGATGAAGCCGGTGACTGAGATATTATACTCTTCAATGCCATTGGATGAACATATTTCTGTCTGTGCTAGCGAAACAGTCTTGTAGCGTAGCATCCACGTCATCTGATCATTTCGGTGTTGAGTGAGTCAATGGTACTTCCTGCTTTTTTTTGTGCTTGGTTTGCTTGTAAGCAGGAATCAGGAGGATAGAATTATGGTCTTGCCAAATGGAGGGTGAGGGAGAGCTTCGTACGCGTCTCTGTGTGTGGAGTAAAGGTGGTCTAGACTTGTTTTTCATCTGGTTGCACATGTGAAATGCCGGTAGAAATGTATTTATTGTCACATGCGCCGAATACAACAGGTGTAGACCTTACCATGAAATGCTTACTTGCAAGCCCTTAACCAACAATTCAGTTCAAGAAATAGAGTTAAGAAAATATTTGCTGAATAAACAAATGTAAAAAATGTCAAATTAAAAGTAACACAATAAGATTACATAAACATAACGAGGCTCTATACAGGAGGTACAGGTACTGAATCAATGTGATGGGGTACAGGTTGGTCGAGGTAATTTGTACATGTAGGTAGGGGTGAAGTGACTATGCATAGATAATAAACAGCAAGTAGCAGCAGTGTAAAAAAAAGGGGGAGGGGGGTGTCAATGTTAATAGTCCTGTTGACCGT